>NW_021318787.1:173823-236390 GCF_001605985.2 Dendrobium catenatum
TTTACATATTTTTAATCATAAAAAAAAAAAAAAGCAAATGGCGGGTGAACAGTGCGACGCCAAATATGGCGTCGCACTGTTCACTGGCGACCTTATGCCGTAGAAAATAACGCTCCGTTGGAGCGACATTGAGCACGGAAAACACTCGTTTGCGTATCCATTGGAGATGCCCTTAGTAAATTTGGGTATCAGATAGATTTAACTTAAATCTGCAAGGTTTCTTCCCCCAGCGAGCTAACATCCTAAGCTCCTCCTCTCCTTTATACACCGTCGACCCCATCAACAAATGCACCCAATGAGCTCCCATCACGAACTCCTCTTCACCTTCACAAGCCACCCATTCCATCTTTGCCTGCACCCAACGAGCACACGTCACGAACTCCTTTTCTCCTTCACACGCCACCGATCCTGACGATACCTTCCCTAGCAAGCTTCGTTGCAATTCCCTCCCGTCGAGGAGGATTTACATATTAGGTTAAACGTCAGTTTAAAAAATATATTAAAATTAACTTTTATTTAAGTTGATTACAACATTTATGGTTTAAATATGGGAGTATTAATAATTAAAATTTATTTAATTAAATTAATATTATTTGTAACTTAAGTTGGCCGAATAAATTTGATAATATTTAATTATCCTAATAAATTATTAATTAATAATATAGCAGTATGTTTTTTAATGATAGTTATGATATGATTAATTTAATAATAGTTGATAACAAAATTATTAGTTAAATTATTAATATTCAATCAAATGATTAGATTTAGATATATTTTATAAGTTAATTGATATTATTTATTAATATTTAATTTGAGATTAATTGAGATGCTATTTTATATTAGTTATGATTTAATTGGTCTAATTAAAATTGATATAGGCCAAAAAAATATAAGAAGATCTTGTAATAAAAAAATTTCTAAATCTTAAAATTAGTTATTTGAATTTAACTAGTTTTTTTTCAAAATTTTCTCATGAAAGTTATTAAATCAATATTTGCATGATTTATTAAGGGGTTGTTTGGTTTGAAGTAGAATAAGTGTAAAGTATTCCAAGTACAAGGTTTTTAAAAATATTAGTGTTGGGTTTGTAGTAAAAGAAATGCAAAGGAAAATTTTAAAGTATTTGAAATTCATCATCTAATTCAATGGTGCATTTAGAAATCGTTAGGTGGAGTAAAAGAAATGCAAAGCTATTCAATTAAGCAAGGAAGAACTAGAGAATGTGACTTGGAGTAAGGATAAATCTAAGGAAGTGGCTATTGTAGAAAAATTAGTAGAGATATCCAAACCTAAGGAACCACCCCAACATGTAAAAGAAGTAGAAAAGCCTGTTAGGGAGGTAGTTGAGATGCCGCCACCACCACCACTTTTCTAAGGATTATTATAATAGAATTTGGATAACCAATTCTCAAGATTTTTAAAAAAATTTTAAAAATTTGACTATTAATATTCCATTTATAGAAACCTTAGAACAAATGCCCACCTATACTAAGTTCATGAAAGATATCCTTCAAAAGAAAAGAAGATTAGGATATTTTGAAAATGTAGCTTTAAATGAAAAGTGTAGCACAATTCTGCAAAAGAAACTTCCTTAAAAGCCTAAGGACCCTTGTAGTTTTACTATTCATTTAGCTATAGGGGATAAATTCTATGATATAGCACTCATCAAATTATTATCCTTGTCCATTTATAAAACATTGGATCTAAGAGAAGTCTAATCGACCACTATTACCCTTCAATTAGTCAACCATTCATTTACCTATCTTAAGGGGGTAATAGAGGATGTGCTAGTTAAGGTAGATAAGTTTTTCTTCCCTGTGAATTTCATTGTCTTAGATATTAAGGAAGATAGGGAGATAATTATTATCTTTGGAGGACCATTCCTAGATATCACTACGACCATGATAGATGTGCAAAAGGGTAAACTAATAATGAGTGTGCAAGATCAGAAAGTAGCCTTCAATATCTCAAAGTTATTAAATTTCCTAGTGACCAAAAAGAGGATGGTCATAAGTAGACATAGCGGATGATTATGTGCAAGATTGTATGGAGGATTTACTATTGGATAGTATTTAGAGATTCACTTGTATAAAGATGTCATTAGAGTGTGAGATAAAGATTCTATCCAAATGATTTTTGAAGCCCTTAGAATTTTAGGGGTAGGTTTGAAGAGCTTGATAAATCATCCCTAGGTAGATCTTTGAAATCTTCAGTTGTAGAGGCACCCATGTTAGATTCAAAAGCCTTGCCTTGCTATTTGAAGTATGCCTTCTTAGGAGAAGAATCAACTTTACTTGTTATCATATCTATTGAATTAGAAGAAAACCAAGAGGGTGAGTTGATTAGGGTTCTTAGTAAGTATAAGAGAGCTTTCGATTAGAGCATAACAAACAATGAAGGAATTAGTCCATCCTTATGCATTCACAAAATTTTGATGGAGAAAATATTCTTTACAAAAGTTAATTTCCAAATGAGACTGAACCTTGTTATGAATGAAGTAGTGAAGAAGGAGATACTTAAGAGGTTTGATGTAGGAATCGTTTAACCTATTTCATATAGTGCATAGGTTATTCCTTTACACTACATTTCTAAGAAAGAGGCTTAACTGTAGTAGGAATGAAAAAAAAATGAATTGATCCCCACTAGGATAGTTACCAGACAGAGGATTTGTATAAACTATAGGAAGTTGAATAAAGCAACTAGGATGGACCATTTCCCCTAACTTTCATTGACCTGATATTTTATATGATAGCATGACATCTTTTTTATTGCTTCCTAGATGGTTATTCAAGATACCACCAAATTCCTATATAACCAAAATACCACGATAATACCACATTTACCTTGTTATGAATGAAGTAGTGAATAAGGAGATACTTAAGAGGTTTGATGTAGGAATTGTTTAACCTATTTCATATAGTGCATAGGTTATTCCTTTACACTACATTTCTAAGAAAGAGGCTTAACTATAGTAGCAATGAAAAAAAATGAATTGATCCCACCTAGGATAATTACCAGATGAAGGATTTGTATAAACTATAGGAAGTTGAAAAAAGCAACTAGGAAGGACCATTCCCCCTAACTTTCATTGACTTGATATTTTATATGTTAGCATGATATCTTTTTTATTGCTTCCTGTATGGTTATTCAAGATACCACCAAATTCCTATATAACCAAAATACCAGGATAATACCACAATTACCAATCCTTATGGGGTCTTTGCCTTTAATAGGATGCTTTTTGGTTTATGTACTGTCCATACTACTTTTTATAGGTGTATTATGTCATTTTTTTATTTAACAAAGTAGGGTATTGATGTTTTCATAGATAATTTATTTGTATTTAGTATCACTTTTGATTCTTACACTACAGGAAAAACGTCTATTGTCAGAGGTGATTTTCGACGATTAACCTCAATTTTCTAGTGGTTTTGAACTTTACCGACGAAACCTCAGGAATAAATCGCATAAGAAATGGAAATCAACTGTAATATTTTCCAGTAATTTTTCTGCGGCTAAGAAAGCTAAAAATTATTGGACCCAAAATTGTAGGTAACCCGCAAAAAGATTCCAGTGCAAATACCGTCAATAAACCTTCAGTCATTACCGACAGTCTTATCCTCGTAGCTGACACTTAGCCAATATTGACATCTCATTAATTTTAACAGACCTACAATCAGACATCTCATCCTCTCTATGTGTAGTAGCTACAACGTATTGTTGGTCAATGATCTCCCGTGCTTTGATTTTTATGTCAGCTAACCAATCTTGCTTATCTCTATAACCACTAGGATATTTGTTGAAATAAACTTGAATAGCTTAACTTGCTAGCACAAATGGATCAAACTTCTCGTATTTTCTACATTGTTTTACTTCTACTAAATCATATGCGGGATGAACCCTTATGTCTCTATTCAGTACTGAATCGTATCATTGATAGTTAAATAAAAATATCAGATTCTCATCTTCTCCTGGGTACTATAACTCCAGACCCCATCCAGAATATCATAATAATCACACTCATTTTTTTTATGAGTGTTTCGTCTAACACAAACTCTATAATTTTCAATTTTTATTTATTTACCCCACAACTTAGAATGAAATCTGAACCCATTAACTATATATATTGATAAGGCGTTTTCTTTTTACATTAGGCCCCATGCTAGTGCTTGCACCCCTTTATCAAAAATCTTGATACAGGAGTTATATACCTAGAAATATTTTAAAATTTTAGGGCTTCTAGTATTCAATAAGATGTAAATTAATGAAATAATATAGATTTTACTCACTTGAGATCTAAACCAAGCTGAAAATTCATTTACAAGAAGTTGCTCAGCAGCTATAGTATTTGTTAGAGGCAAACTGCTTACAAAATACCTGGTGACAAATCATTCAAGTAACATTTGAGTATTAAAAATTAACATGATTCCTTTAACACATTATGAAAAAACTTACTCTAAGATTGTACTACAAGAAAAAATGTCATTATCAACCATCAAAATTGGCCACTAAAAATAACAATTTGGCCGCTAAAACAAATAGCGACCAAAAATATTTAAGTCGCTGGTTTGTCACAGTAGCCTTGTCACTGAGGCTCTTATCGACAATTTTTTTTTTGTTGCTAAATTAGTGACCATTAATTACTTTTGGTAGCTAAAATTATACAAATTAGCGACCTTTTTTTTTTTACACTAATGCAAATTTGTTTGGATGCTATTTATGATTTTAATTATTTATTTTGTTTATAACATTTTTCTTATAGCATCAAAGATAAAAATGGGTCGCAAAATGATCAATCATATAAATCACACGCCCCTTTAATTTCATGAAGTGTTTATATATTATATATGGATATCCATTTTGGTGATATTTAAGCTTCATTTGGGATATATATTATATATGCTTTCTTACTGCTTCTTAAAGCAGCTTTCTAGTATAAAATTTAACTAGAAAGCTGCTTTAAGAAGTAGTAAGAAAATCGTCTCAAATAAAGCCTTAGTAAAATTTATTGCTTATCTAATTATTATGTCATATCTTCAACATTTAAGATTAATCAATCGCTACTTGATATTATAGAATTTAATTATTTCTCATTAATCAAATAGATAAATTTAATAATAAAGAAATAACACTAATTTTATTACCTTGAGATAACAAAAATAAAAAGTATTGAATAAGAAAAATCATTCATCAATATAATTAATAAGGATCTGCTAGAAGAAACTGAAAATTATATTCATCCATATACTTTTAAAAATACATCTATTAATTAAAATACAAAATATCATCCAGAAATTCTCAATTACAACATCTTTGAAAACTGTGTTCGTTCTTTTGATCACCTCATTGATGTAATTCTCCCCGTTGACAGCATCTCCACCCTCCACATAATGAATCCTTTATTTTTAAGGCCTCCAAGTGGTGCTTTCAGCTTGAATGACCGCAAGAAGTTGTTAGCCCTTTTTAAGTAGGGACCCACAGTGAAAATCTCATGGATGAGGTCCTCAATGCAAATAATCTTATGCTTCCCAAGACACTGCCATGATAAAAATAATAAAATTCCATAAAATCTAAAATAACAGCTTGTAAGTTTTGAAGTATGTTAAAAAACCAAAACCTGCTCAATGATGAAATTGTTGGTTAATGAAATTATTTGCTTTTGTTGTTTCCCATAGCATCTATTATAAATCAATTCTCTCACACTTTTCAGGTTAGGATATCCATATGTAAGTTGTAACGTAAGGCTCCACCATCCGAAGCATGTTCATGATGGCCTTGTTCACCTTTAGAAACACACCATTAAAGATTTGTCTAAGACACAGAAAATGCATCAATTCTATTACAAAGAAACTAGCATATATTTCCAAGAGCCAAAATAGCATTGTCATATGTCATTCCATTGTCTGAATGCTGAGCATTAGGATGTCGGGGAAAGTGCTTCTGCAAAGTAGCAACCAGTTCATTAAAATAAAATGTTGGGTAGTCACTGCATGTACCTGCAACAAGGATCTAAAGACAGAACCACCAAACTCAGCAAAAACACCAATACCATAAACTACAACCTGTTAGCAAAACTTCTTTTAAGCATAAAACTAACATGTACAGAAATAACAGTAGTGAGGACATGAGAGCATAAGCATAAGAAAAAAGAGCAGTTCATAAAAAAATATAATGCCAAAAAAATAAATTTTATGATCGAATTACAAATATAAATAAAATAATATACAAATATAAATTTAGTGAATATAAACAACATATTAATTGACAATTAATCAGGGCCGAATCAAGAACTAACAAACAAATAAATAAATCAAGAATGATATAAACTAAAAAACAAATCAAGAGCCATATAAACTAATAACTTGAGAAAACACAATCAAATTGAGGTACAAAAAAAAAATAATACAGACTCTATGATGCAACGAGTTTCCTTTGTTACAATAATATCAAAGCAATATTGGCTAAATCCTTCTTTTGACAAAATGAATTTTAGTATTGTTGAAATAAAACAAATCCAAATCAAAATTCAATATTTTATTCTGCAACTTTTCCTTAAAACCTAACACCAACATTTCATTGGCAGAAGAATCTCTTCCATTTCTTTCGCAGAAGATATCCTATAGTTTGTGATACCTTACATATTTTATCTCTTTCATTTGTTTTGGCCTCAACGTTAGCTGGTGACAGCAACTGAATAGCATGCCTGAATAAGCAATGTATGATAATTAGCTTAATTATAAGAAAAGGAGATGCAGGAGATAGTTGTCTCAGGCTATTCTAGATTTTGAGATTTTCAATGAAGATCTAGAATGTGATGTAGATTTAGATGTATCAAATGAAATAAAAATAAACTTTGAAAATAAACAAACTATTAATCATAGGTCCTTGAATATGTTGACATTGCCAAAACTTGCAAGAAATTAAAAAGAAAGAGAAATGGGAGGTGTTTGTTTGGCAAGAATTAATAATGAGCTCAACAAATTTATACAACTTTATCCAAAATTTTTTAATAGTAAAAATATTTTATCTTCTTTCTTTCTATTTTTCAACAACCAAAACAAATGATGTTGATGACATAAAATATGGATAGGGATAGGGGATTAGGGTAATATACTAATACGTAGACTTTGAACTATTCCACACAGGGCGTAACCGCATTTGAGGAGAAGATTCACAATCCACGAACTAATCACAGCTGCCTTGGTCCTTGATGCCACCGATGACGACTTTCCCCCTGCTCAAAGTGAATGAATGGAAGAATACATGTTGCTTTTGTGGCCCTAGGAGGCCAACTCGGGATCAAGTCAAACAGGAGCTAGGGCACAATGGTGGCGGTTTGCAAACCGATTCTATAAACCACTATAAAAATTTGAAATTTTTTATAATTTTTTAGCACAGCTGTCTATATCAATTTATAGCAGTGGTTTAAAAACTAGCACTAATAATTGCTACAAAAATCTCATATTTTGATAGTGGGGTTCTGATCCCTATGGAAGTGAAATTTCTAAAGACAAATGAGCCATACAAAGCATACCAAATCAGGGATCCAGTTTAGTTTTTCAACCAGTCCAATAAATGTAACGATAACAAGTACAACAAATGGATGCCTAATTTCATCTCAAAGAAAATTATGCTACATTTTATTATTTATGCACACATTAAAAATACTCTTGAAGCTCAATTTGCTAATGCCAATGATAAATGCTCACAAAGTAGTGTCTTTGAACTTTTTCCAATTAATTAAGAAACTAAAATTAATAATGTAGTGTCTCTGCACTTTCAAATAAATTAAAAAGCTAAAATTAATTAGGTTAAACTTGCAAATAAAAAGTAAATAACACTCAAAACCTAACTATGAGCATTGATTTTTTTTATTTATTTTTTTTTTTTTAACTATGAGCATTGAATTGTTAGCTACTCTTTGAGCATTCCTTAAGGAGTAATCCATTTATAGGAGAAAACCTAATATGGAAAAATAGAGCGTCTGCTTGCTAAATGCATTATTGGTATCAACCAAGACAAAATGAATGCAAACACTAATGAACCATCCCCACAATGGTTAAGAAGAGATATAGCCAACAATGTATCTCCCTCAAAGCAGAAAAAGATTGATGAAATCAGAGGGAATTGAGGAAAATGCTTGCCACCCTGGTGGAGTACAAAAGTTACCTAAAATGTGTAGATACAAATGAAGCAAAGATAACTGAAAAATGTGAAAACCTTTGATCAGTTGCAACAATAAGGCTAAAATATATAAAGGTGGCATCAAAACCTAATGAAATACCATAGATGCAAGAGTAGCAATTATAAGTAACTGTAAAAAAATAAATCAAATATGCTACATATCAATCCTTCTGATTGTGCTTTATTCATAACATATTTTTTTAACTTGTTCAAATATCTGCTATATGATTAGAATTATTGATTATAATTATAAATATTTAAAATAGAATATTAAATACACATTTTACCTCTCAAAAGGTTACATCCAATGATATTGTATAGTTCCACCGACTTGAGCATCATAAGGTAAATCGACTAGAAGATGTTCCATATAATCAAAGAATCCCAAGGGAAAATATTTTTCTAACTTGCATAGAATGATTTGTATGTTCTCCTCACTCCTCCATAAAGTACCTTCGCTTAGTTTGGATGAATATATGTCTTTGAATAAAAGGCTAAGCTCAGTCAAAGAATTTGATATGTAATCTAATAATGGACATACTATAATTGGAAGGAGCACCTTTAAAATTATATGATAATCATGACTTTTTCGTCCAAATAATCTAGCAGATTTAAGGTCTACATGTTGACTTATATTTGATGCATAGCTATCAAGAATTTTTAAATCTTAAAACCACTAACATATTGATTTTTATTGTAACGTGAAAGAGTAAGGTGATTTGGGCTTCATTATTTTGCCCTCATTGGTTATTACTAACTCTAGATTTTTCTATCGGTAGTACTCTTTAATGTCCAGTCAAACTTTCACATTATCCTTTCTCTTGTCTTTAACATCAATGATTATATTAAAAAAGATGTCGAGAATGTTCTTCTCAATGTGCATACATCCAGATTATACCTTATCAAATTTATACTCCAATATGGTAATGTCCATAAAATGCTTTTTTAATCCAATTATGTTGAACATCATATCCCAAAAATTTATACTCTAATAATGTTGGGAAATCAATAATTGATGAAATGCCAAAAAGTCTCTATAGTACATCATACCCACTTAATTTGGGTGAAGGAGATGACCTCTCAACTCTATTTTTAATGAATGCATCTTTATATCTTCTAAATGGATAATTAAAAGGTAGGAACACATGGTGACAATCAAACCAAGTATTTTTTTCCTTCATATTTTAGTGTGAAAGATTTAGTATTCTCCACACACCGCTATGCTCCAACCAGATAACATACCATAAGCTAAAAAATTACCAATGGCCCAAAGTAATGCAACTATGAGGAGAAGTTTTTGTTTGGTTGAGATGTTATATGTGTGGACAATTTCTTCCCATAAGAACTTGAGATCATCAATTAATGGTTGTAAAAAAATATCAATTTTTGCTTTTAGATCATATAATCTAGGTATTATAAGTGTTAAGAACATGCACATGGTAGTCATACACATCTCTGGTGAAAGATTGTATGGTGCTAGTATAACTGGCCAACAAGAATAAGGTGAAGCTTCGTGACCGTATGGAGTAAAACCATCAGCACATAATCCAAATCTTATGTGGCTCATCAACAAATGAAGCATGCATTCGATCAAAATGTTTCTACGCTTCAGCATCTGATGGATAAGAAAGAATACCATTGTATACTCCCATTATTCCATTTCATATGACTTATTGAACTCATTGATTTATAGAGCTGCTAAAGTATTTGAATAATCATTAAATAAAATAACCAAGAATATGAAACATCTTTTTTTTATGATGTTATTTTCTTGAGTTGGGTTTGAATCGAGGTGCATTGCAGGTGCGTCAATAAACTTCTATCACATCATCCTTGTAGTATAACATATAATAATTTATACAACAATCAATTTTCAGAGTAGTGAGATCCAACTTGGATACTAATTTATTTATTCGATACAAATTTATGGGGGGGGGATTAAATTATCTGCTGGATTTGTTTCCTTGAGAAGACTAATAAAGTCATTAAAGAAATCATAAGGAATATTATATTCAGCTTTGATACTTAGCATCCTAACAACAACTGAAAAATTTTAATGAGTTATACAATCATCCCAAATTTATTTTTTAGCAGCATATACTAATTCAATTAATTTTTTGGTTTTTAAGTTTAGTAGATCTTCCATGATAGCCCTTAAATTAGAATATGCTGCATCAAAAATAAATTCTTCATACATCCAACTCATTTAATCTTCAACAACTATTTCAAAAGCCATGGATAGACTGGCATGAGTATTTCTATATGGCCTTTACTCATTAAGTGAGGTTCAAATCTAGCATCATGGAATAAATCCCCAATGATATAAATCAACATTTACATCATCGGGCTTAAGGAATGCTTGATTTTTGTGCTTCGAGCATGGACATCTAAATATTCCATCAAACATAAATAAAGG
Organism: Dendrobium catenatum; assembly: GCF_001605985.2. Taxonomy (NCBI): domain Eukaryota; kingdom Viridiplantae; phylum Streptophyta; class Magnoliopsida; order Asparagales; family Orchidaceae; genus Dendrobium; species Dendrobium catenatum. The sequence continues at coordinate 184,424 of NW_021318787.1, forward strand.
TAGTTAACATGCGACTTGAATAAAAGTCTCAATTCCTTCCATAAATTCATATGTCAATCCTTTTCAACCAAGTAAAAATCTATTATACATCCAATATCTCTCTTCTTGGATAGTCATTTGGGTGTTAAAGTAAATGATCCCTACATAATTGTGAAATGAATTATTAAAAAATGTGCAGCCTCAAGGGTGTGATAAATACATCAAGGTAGGAAATATATGAATCCTTTTTCTATATTATGTCATATTAAAAGTCAAATTCTCATTTAAATCTAATTAAAAAAGATCATTTCTAATATTTTCTAACCAAATCTTTTTAGGTCTATCTCTACCTTTCTTAACATAGGTCAAATTTAAAACTACTAATTTCATAACTGGGTCATCGGAAGGCCATAATTTTAAGTGACTAAACCATCTAAGGAAACTTTATCTAATCTTATCTTCTACTGGCGCTACTCTAACCTTTTTACATATATGCTTATTTCATATCTTATCTATATAGGTAAAGACACTCATCCACTAGAGCATCCTCTTCTCTGCAACACTTAACTTACTATTATGCTTCTCTTTTAATGGCCAACATTCAACAACATAAAGCATTGTAGTTCTCACCATCATCTTATAGAATTTTTCGTTAAGTTTGAGGGGGACTTTTTTTCACACAACAAGCCTAAAGCATTCCTCCACCTCAACCATCCAACTTGAATTATGTTGATAATATCCCCATCTATTTCACCATCACTCTGAATAATAGATCTAGGATATCTAAAATGTGTACACTTTTTAATGACTTGATCTCCCAAAGTCAAAATCCCCTAACTAGATTTATTACTACTAAAATTACACTCCATATATTCAATTTTAGATCTACTCAAGCAAAAACCTTTAAACTTTAAGGTTGACCTCCATAATTCAAGTTTACCTTCAACTTCCTCTCTAGTTTTATAAATAAGAAGAATATCATAAGCAAAAAGCACACACCAAGGTACATCATATTGCAAATGTTTAATGAAAACATCCATGACTAAAGCAAAAATATATGGGCTTAAGCCATCCCTAAATCAACACTAAAGGCATTAATGGAGTTTAATAGGTATGTATAGTTCGAGCATGGAGATTAAAAGAAACTAAGGAGATGCATGAAGATCACCTTTGAATAAGTCTTACGGGCGAAAATCAGCTATGTCAAGGTTAGTCATTGAGGCTAGGGTGGAATTCGGCAAGGGTAGAAGGTTGCGTCTTCTCTGGACAGATTGAACGAGAAGGCAACCGAGGGAAAATTTTGGCAAGCACGGGCATTCTCTTGATGAACTAGACTGGCCAGGAAAAGAAATGAGGAAGGAGGGGGCTTGAATTTTAGGGCATTTTTTGGTGTCATTTCCTACAGTTTAAACCGCCAAATTTTTTTCACTTAAAAAATGGAGGCTAAATCACTAGTAAATATCAACATGAAAATAAAATACCGAAAAAAAATTTGGTAATCATTTGACCGCCAGAATTTCTGGCGATTTACTCTTTATTATCGTGACCACCAATTAATAGCAACTATCAAACTGTCAGTATTTCCATATGGTGTTCACTGAATTTCCTATAGTGTTATTTAGAACATTTAGCTCTAGTTTTAAAAAGATGTGTTAAACTAAATTTGGTACTAAATTGGGAGAAATATTAATTTATGGTAATATAAGGCATAGTCTTAGGCCATAACATTTTTTTGAAATATTTAAAATTGGATAGGGCTAAAGTTCAAGTAATTGATAACCTTTCACCACTCACTTCTGTTATAAGAATAAGAAGTTTTTCGGACATTCTAGTTTTTAAACAAGATTCATAAGGGATTTTTCTAAATTTTAAAACATTTATTTTAATTGAAAAGATATCCCTTTTAACTTTGATGATGAATGCCTAAATGTTTTTAATAGTTTAAAATAACACTTAATCATTATACATAATAGGTTACACTTGATTGGACACTACATTTTGAAATCATATGTGCTGTTAGTGACTGTTCTATTAGTGTCGTGTTAGGGTAAGGAAAAGATAGAAAATGTCTTGTTATATATTGTGCTAGCATAATATTGAACTCAACTCAATTTAATTATATAATCACTAAGAAAAAACTATTAGCCATTATCTTTACCCTTGAAAAGTTTAGATCATATTTGATTGGCACCCTTGTTCTAGTTTACATTAATCATTCCTACGAATTTCTCTCAGTTTTCCTACAGTTTTTCTTATGACAAAGAAAAAATGTCGATCTTAGATTAATCCTATGGATTCTTTTGTTGCAAGAATTAGATGTAGAAATTCTTGATAGAAAGGAATCTGGGAACTAGGTGGCTGATTATTTATCTAAAATAGAGCTTTAAGAACTTGTATGTTATTAGTGTGAAATTTATGAGATTTTTCCTGATGAGAATTTGCTAGTTGTGCATTCATATGGTATGATAATATTTTGAACTTCATTCTTAGTGGTGATATTCCCATTAAAATGTCTTATACCCAAATGTGTAAATTTTGTATGATGCTAAATTCCATTTTTGGGATGGGCCACTCTTATTTAGGAGGTGTAAAAACCAAATCATTTGGTGATGTATTCTAGAAAATGTAATGGAATCTATCATTAGGCATTATCATGACTCCAAATATGAAGGTCATTTTAGGGGTTTTAGAATTGCTTATATGATATTATAGTATGAATTTTATTGGCCTTCCCTATTTAAGGATGTAAATAAATTTGCTAAGAAATGTGATCAGTGTCAAAGGGTACGCAATATTTCTAGAATAAATGAAATGTCTCTTAGCTTTATGCTAGAAGTTAAGATTTTTATGTTTACAGAATAGATTTATGGGATCTTTTGAACAATCTTTTAGAAATCAATATATTTGGGCAAATATTTTATATCTCCAAGTGGATTGAAAGAATAGAACCCCCTAAATGAATGTTTAGGTACTTATTGAATTTTTTAAAAATTTTACTTTTTCTATATTTGGAGTACCTAAAATAATTATTAGTGATGGGGCAAGTCATTTTTGTAACAAGAGTGTGGAAACATTTATTTTGAAATATGATATTAAATATAGAGTTATATCTACTTATCATCCCCAAACTAGTGATAAGGCTAAAATAAGTATTAGGAAAATTAAAAGAATTTTAGATAAAATTCTGAGTCCAAATAGGAAGGAGTGGGTTTTAAAGTTAGATGATGCACTTTAGGCTTATAGGACTACATTTAAGATACATATTAGAATGTCACCCTATAGAATGATCATTGGAAAAGTCCTCCATTTACCTTTGGGATTAGAGCATAAAACATTCTGGGCTATGAAAGAATTGAATTATATTTTGAAAGATACTATGGAGAAAAGATTAATACAGCTAAATGAGTTGGATGAATTTATACATGAGGATTATGAGAATACAATGATATATAAAATTAATAAGTGGCATGATCATAAGCTTCCTAGGAAGGAATTTAAGCCTGGATGGGAAATTTTAATATAGAGTTCAAGATTGAAATTATGTCTAAGAAATTTGAGATTCAGATGGTCAGTACCATTCACTATAGTCAAAATGTATCTTTATGGAGTTGTTGATATTCACAACCATAAAACTAACCTGATTTTCAAAGTTAATGGTTGAAGGTTAAAACCCTATCTGGGAGTAGATGTTGATCACTTTAGAAGCTTCATAGACTTTGTATTTCCATTGCTAAAAAAAAAAATTTAAAATCTTCATAGAGCTATCTCATATTGAATAAGATTCTAGCATAGTTTGGATGAAGACTATAAACTTAGTGTTGTTTGGGAGGCAACCCAATTGATCTTATTATTTAATATTAAGGAGTTATGTGAGTACTATGTTTATTGAGCTTAAAAAATCTTATGATTTGATAAGTTCTTAGGTGTATCTTATGCGTGTGTGTATGTTGAGCATATAATGAGCATGAAAAATGAATTTAAAATTCAGTGCATCACCTCAATGCTACTACCTTAAGTGCTGCATCGCTATGTCAATTATTAAAATATTTAATTTAATCAATCACACCATAGCACTTGAAAAATTTAGCACCACGTAGCAAAATCTCCCTTTAGAGTGCTGCAGTACTACCCCTTTAGAACCACAACATTGAGCTCTTCAGTCATTCTATCAAACTAAGTGCCATAAAGCCTCCCATATAGCATCATAGCGCTTGGACAAATATTAAATAGGGTAAATTAAGCATGTTAGCAATAATTGCATGGAGCACTGCAGCATTTCCATGTGTTGTGCATTGTGATGGTATCATAAAAAGCCTAAAATTCCAATTCCCATGGGTAGCACCACAATGCTACCTATCTCTAATAGCATAATGCTTATACCTGACAAATTTGATTGAGCATCATAGTACTACTCGAGAAAATATTGTTCAGCACTATCTAAATTACAAATAATAAAGAGGCTAAATTTTATTTTCATATGCATTCATGTTTCCTTGAGTTTTAGAGCTTTAGAGATGTATGTCTTAATTTTCCATGTTTAGATTTTGATAACCTTGGGGGGATTATCCAAGGTCAAATTATAGATCATAGTTAGGACTTTGCCTTGCCAATGTTGTTATTATTTAGGGATTCTTCTCCAATATGAAGGAGCCATAAAATGAGTACATTTTCATCTAGGGTAAATGGGTTCCTTTCACTCCTATTGGTATTAATCAAATCTTCTAAACCACTAATTTCCAATTTATCAGGGATGAGTATTTAAATTTATATATCACTTCCATAAACTACAAGGAGATTATCAGGTTCCTTATATAGTGGGATTGAATTCCCAGTGAAAGAACAAAGAGAATAAAATAGTTCATTTTCCTACTATCACCCTCTCCCAAAAATCTAAGGCTTGGAATTACTTCATTTCTACGAATTTAATGAAAATAAAAGTATTAGCGAGGTAACCAAATAATGGGCTATTTTAAACTATTGTATTCAAAAGGATATGACTGAGGATTTTGGTAAAAGTATTTTTCAGTCTATCCAATAGAAGTTTAGGTTAACTTCTATGGGCTTGGGGCATCCCACATATTTGCAAATTTTGTGAGTCAGCTAAGGTAGTAGGAAACCCTTGGGAGGAGTAGGTAATTCATTCCTACGCTCTAATTAGATCTAAGATCATTCACTTCAAAATCATTATGCCATAGCATGGTGAGGGATCCATTTGAACTAATGCAATAAAGGGGGTAAAGGTCCTATAATGCTAGGAGATTAGGTGGCAAACTTGTGAGATAGAGTTGATTAGATTAAGATTCTTGTAATCACCTCAAGCAATAAATGAGTGGGCAGAACATGGGATATATAACCACTACATCCACATGATGCTTCAGCACTAACAACATTATTGGTATTAGGTTGACTATAATGTAGCCATGATAGCATGTTTAAGAGCTATGAGATGGACTCCCACTATCAAAAAACTACAATGATGTTGTTTATGAACAGGAGTAGGACCTCAATAACACCTTCGACAACAACACTAAAAGAAGAAGAAGAAGAAGATGGATGATGATGAAGCAAGTAGGGAGAGCCCTACTATTGGCCTGGTAACAATTTACTTTTATTTTTAATTTTTTATTGTTATTGAATACTTTATTTATTTTGTTAGTGCTTTTTTTAGTTCTTATTACTTATTTTGTATTATCCCTTATAACAGTTTTGTAATTTCTTATTTATTGCTTTTGTATTTTTTTAGTAATTTCTGAATATTTATTTTCTTTGAAAAAAATATGAATTTAAATTTTCCAATTGGATTTATTACGTATTCATTATTGCACTTTTTTTGTTTGAGTTATAACTTTTGGAAAATTCAAATATACAATCTTTAAGTATTTAATAGTACACAACTTGCAAAATATCTCTAATAAAATAAATAAAAAATAACAACTAATCTTTTCATTTAAAAAATTAGCAATTTTGGATAAGTAAATTTCTAAAACTCACTTAAGCATTTGATTAATTATGATGGAATATTGACTTTTGTATTAATGCAAGTTAAATCATTATATTAATCCTAAATCATGTAAAGGCAAGTAATTAGGGAATTATGAAACCTTTACCAAATTTTAGAGTTGTATATTGTGTGGATGCAAGAGATATGTTCAACACCAAATAAGGTATTTTAGAAAATAAAAAAGTATAAAAATAAAAAAATATTGAAAAGGGGTGAAGTATTGAATATCAAAAATTGGTGTTGCAATGTTTAGCCTTGCTTAAAAATAATAAGTGGAGGCAATAAATCGGCATTCAAAATCATTATTAGGTACTTTGCCAAATAAATAAAAGAAGAGAAATTAAATAACAAAATACCTTAATATCAAAAATTTGTACCTATAATTCCAAGCCCTACCTCTATAATTATAAAATAAATTATTGGAATCCTAATACTTAAACAAAGCTAATAGGATGATTTGAGGATAAACTGAATGAATAATTTCATTAAATCCTAAAAATTCAATAAACGTAAGTAAGCTAGTCAAAATTAATTCACCCACAAGAGTTTATCCTAGAAAGAATAGTAATATAAAATGAGGGATTAAGATTTTATATTTTATTGGAATATCCTCCAACTTATGTATCATATAAATACTTAGAATAAATTTTTTTTTAAACATAGACTCAATGCAAAAAATAAATTTTTTATCCCAGTACAATTTAAATAACTTGAGGAAAAGTAATAACTTAAAGTATGGAAGAATTCAATAAGGGAAAAATTGGTCACTCAAAAATACCTATATTATGTTATTTTTTCTTTTAATCCTTATGTTTTGTGTAGAAAAATGCTAAAAAATCTTGAAAATTGAACTAGCAGCACAAATGTAATTCTAGAATTCATTTTAGTGCGACAGCGCAACACCTTAAGGGCCACACCTGAGAGCATACAAAAATTCTACTGGATATATTAGCGCCAAAGCACTATCAATTCAGCACTGCAATGCCGGATCAAAGCATCATAGTGCCAAATTTCTAAGTGCCACAACCAGAGTCAGTTGGAGTAGTGAATCAAAGTGATTATTAGTGAACTGATGTGTCAATTTAGCAGTGTCGTAATGCTACCAAGCTAGCATCATAACTCTCTTGTCATTTATAAAATTATAACTAGTAACCTTAGAGTTCTTATTTAGAGGTTGGCACATTATAGAAACATTTTGTGTATGTGTGTGCGAGTGTGTCGACTATCTTAGGGAGAATGTAGCTTGTGTTCTGCTATATGGAGTCCTATATTGGAGTGGAGCAAAGTGGAGAAGTACTAAGGGATTGTAATTCAAATTTTGGATCATTTCTAAACTTGGTTTTACTTTTTTTATCTTGTTATTTTATGTTTGTTAGTCTATAACTTGTTTAACATTCGGTGAAATAAATGTATGCTTTATTTGTTATGTGTAATAATGCCTCTATGTGAAGCTAAACAAATTGAAAGGCATGTATTGCTTAGAGCATGCTTTATTTTTTAATATATCCATGTTGTTTTTAACTTCTTCGTGTTTCAATTAATGTAAGCATTGGATCTTAAATAAATTAAAAACATAGTGTGATCTAGAGCTCCATGAAGGAATAAAAGGGAAACTAGAGAACTTAGAACAAAGTTCAAACATGCATAGACATATCGTGGCTAGGGTTATGTGGTCTTAAGGAGGTAGAAGAGCTGTAGTTTGGTAGGATCCTAGTTAAGACTCCAACGAGCTCGATAGAGATGAGGAGCACTATTTCCATGATCCATAGAAATTCTAGGTAGTAAAACTTTCTAAAGTAATCATGTTCTTTTAAAAAATCATAGGTTCAAATTTTCTAAACATAGTAATTTTTCTTCCAACAATTTGAAACTCTCTTCTTTTAATTTGCATACCTATATTAAATCATTCAAATAAATGAATTTAGTAGTTCAGTAGCAGTAGTAAAGTGAACATAGGATATTTCTAGTTCCTTGAATCTACACTTTTTTGCATCATTATGTTTCTTGATACAACATGTGAATTTGCATTAAAATAGGAATTACACCATAAAAAATTAAACTACCATTAGAAATTGAGTAGTGTGTATAAGCATAAACCAGCAGCTAAAAATAGTCATATATGAATAGTCTGTGTGTTGTCAAGTTTTGACCACATAACAAAGGATAAACTATTATACTCATGAGTTGCCCCCAGGTGAGAGAACCTTAAGGAGTTTTATATTCTGACCTATTAGAATTCTTGAAATATAAAATCCATTCACTTTCAACATTAAACTGATGATATGTGATGTGCGGATACTTATAAATAGGACACCAAACTTGGGTTTAAAATATAAAGACTAATTGGGTTAAAAAGAAAATTTAAAATATATGATGAAAGTATCATTTTGCACTTTCATGCTTCGAGGTTCCATAAAAGAGATGAAATGTTTCTTTCACATAAGTCATTTGTGGACCTCCAAAAGGACACCGCTACGGCTACATGATTGCAGAGGGGTATACGACCGCACCTACCCCGAGGGATAGAGACGATCACAGGCCTCTGCGCTCCTTGCAAACAGGCCGATGGAAGGGCAAATTAGACCCTACATTCGATTAACCATAGAGGATAGCGGCTCTTGCCTACACACCCTGATGGGTAATAATATGCATAGCCTGATCACAATCATGGGTTTCCCCCACCTGATACATCAGCTCAAGTAGGGTTTAGTAGATATGGAATTCAGTTTCCCACTGGTGCAAGCCCCCATGGTTAATTACATCTCAAATCAAAGCCCAAGAAGACTCTCGATTAAGAATCATACATTATCCTTTCTTAAATGGGATTGGCACATAGGGCTAAGACTAGGAAGTCCTATTCAAATGGAAAGAAAGGGCTCAAATTACTCAGTCAGCATGAGTGGTTTACACCAGCATTCAGAGAGACTAAGATAGTGAGAAGAAACTAGAGAAAAGAAGATCAAGCATCCAACACATACGTGAGAGAAAGATGGAGGTGGTGTCATCCATGTGATGCAAATAAGTAAGATTTATAGTCCCTGAATAGAAGGGATTTACCCACTATTTAGGAATTACCACGAGACTGAATGTAGTAGTCTTGAATCCTAAATCTAAGTTGGGTTTAGTATTCTACACATAACACTAAAATCAATGTCCTAACTAATGCAGTTCAAAACCTAAACTTACCTCGACCTGGATTGGGGAGCCAGCTAACCACCTAATAGATTCAAAACTATACAGTTCGGTCATTTATGAAAGATGGGTGGGTGACTTAGTTTTTGGAAGTTAAGGCTGACATCTAGAGAGTTTGTAAATTGGCCTTGTACTTATGTTGGGTAAATACACCTAGAGCTAATGCAATTAAAGTTTTAATTTAATTGATTTCTAATGCAATGCATGCTAGTTGAAGGATCCAAATCATGTATGCATAAGACTTTAAAAAGAGGCTTATAAAAATAAATTTTTATAAAAGACTGAGCCTCCCCAGGTCCAGTACTTCATCCTCATAGGCTAGATTATCCGGACTATACCCGCAGGCGGGGAGGTATCTTATAGCAAGAAGAGAAGGATGCAACATTATGCATGTGACCCTAGATAATTCTGACTATTTCCTAGGTCGTTAAGTTTCTAAATTATTTAAATATTAGATATTAAATTTTGTTATGAGTAGAAGAGATTTTTAATCCTTAAAGAGCCTAATGAAATCCAGGCTAAAACAAAATTGGCATGCAGATCACCAATAAACTAATAAAAACCTAAAGGTACACAACCATAAATAAATAAACTAATTAATAAATGTCTATAGGACAACTGTCCTTAATTACAACCCAGGGTCTACATAAAAGTAAAGTGACAGGACCATTGCCAATAACCCAAATTTCTAAGCCTATGAATGACGTAAATGACTTTGAGTGGGATATTGGGACTTTAGGTCTTCAGCCTCCTTGGACTTCTTCTCCTTGGAATCCTTGGATCTCTCCTCCTTGGACTCCTTGGATCTCTCTTCCTTGGACTCCTTAGATTCATCGTGGCTTAGATATCCAGATAAAGAGATAATCCCCCCTTAGGGGGGTATTTCCTTTTCTCTTTAGATATCTAAAAGCCATCTAAACCCGATCTTCCAAATGGAAGAAGACTCTCCCCTTTGAGGATGCATTCTTCTTTTGGAATTCGAGTTGGATAAGAATATCCCAACTCAAAGATACTTTCATAACTCTCACCAATATTACAAATATTTTTGCACTAATAAAAAGCAGTAAAAATCTAGACTCTCCTACAAGGTTATCCTATTAAAAATTCCAAGCAGCTAATATATTATCTCAAGCAATTTATATGAAGAAGAAATGTACTCATTATAGCCACACACTTGACCATGCTCTTAGTTATTTATGAGGGCTAAGCAGTCCACCTGTAGTAGTTATAATTATGATTTTATTTAGCCCTCATTTATATAGGGGGGATAAGCAATTCTAAAGCACCTGCATAAAATATTATTAGTATTTTTAAATCATAACAGTTGCCCCCCTTTAATTTAGCATTGCATGAGCATGACCACCTACAATAAAAATAATATATCATCCCTAATCTAGAGGTACATCTAATGCACAATCATATTAATTCATAGAGTACAATAAAAGTAAGCAAACACAGCAATTTCAATTTTCACAACATGTAATAAAACCTCAGAAAACCTAACACACAGTAGAAAAGTAAACATCGGTCGAGCCTAAGTCTAGAAGTGGTACCCTAGCAAGCAATTCTATGTAAGTGTAAGATTTGTGTGGTTTTGGAGAGGTCCTATATATGATAATTAGTTTACATTGCCTAAGGTTAGAATTTATTGAAGGTCAGAAAAGAAAATTTTAATTAAAGTCTAATTATTAGTGAATTAGGGCCCATTTTAATTAATTTAGTTTGTTGATCCCTTTTTAATGCTTAGGGTAGTGGTAATTAAAGTTTAAATTGCTTTAGCCAATTTTGAAAAATCTCAGGTCCTCCTATGTGCTAAGTTGAGGGCTCCAAAAGGTCACTATGAGAAATATGCTAGGTTTGGGGTTCTTAACATTTTAAGTAAATACTAGACCCTAAGATGAGTAGTTAGGCTTTGCGTTTGTTGGATTTGGAGTTTCCTATGCAAATATATGAAATTTCAATTATTTGGGCATTTAAGGGAATTATTAAAACTGCCTAATTCGGGGTGATTTTATAATTTTGCTCCAAATTAGTTCTTAACTGATTGGAATCACCCCCAAAGGTCAAAAATGACCTAAGAAGGTGTTCCCAATTATTTGAAGAAAAATTTAGAATTTTTAATTATCTAAAAAGAGAAAAAAGATAATTTTTAATTAATGTTGAATAAATTGAGGTCAAACTAAGTGAACCTAATTATATAAGGTTAAGCACTAGATTCTGAACAATTCAAGCTATTATTGGTAATTTTTTGAGTTGAAATGGATTTATTAGAATTTTTAGAAAGTATCAGGTCTTATTTAATGGGTTAATTAAGGGGGGTCTAAAAAACCCTAAAATTCCTAAAAATTTTTGGGATTTTTAAGATGTTACTAAGTTTAAATGTTGAAGTTTTCATGTCAATCAATGATCTATCCTAGCTCCTAAAATTTTTCTAAATTCGATAGACGGGTACTTAATTATTGCCCTTAGGGTGTCGCTACGTTATATGGGTTTAAAATGAGATTTTGGACTAACCCTTAAGGTAACAATGCAGGGAGTACATAAAAAAATAATAAACATGCCATGTCCTTAGATCTAGGAGAGCCTAAGCTAGGTGCTTGTGCATCCTACACATGAGACAATAAAAGAAAGGCAAATCACACTTATTAAAGCGATTAGTGAATGATTGGGACTCAATCATTCACTAATCCACTCCCCCATGATTGCTTTTCACATGTAGAATATATGCTTAAAATTTCATTATAGTGAATCTCCCAAAATTAGGAATTTAATTATATGTAGTTTAAAAACACTTTAAAATACTCATAAATATATAAATTTTGAAAAATAAGAGAATTAAAAATAGATCAATTTATAATAGATATATAAGTATAAGAGATATCTACTGGCCACCCTAACGAGGATTCAAAAAGGTTTGAAAATAATTTTTAGTTTTAAAATATTTATTATAATAATAATTTAAATAATACATAAATAATTAATTAATCAAATAATATAGAAATACAATAAAAGGACAGGCACTGATATTTTAAAATATTTTTAAATAAAAATACATATTTTTCTTAAAAGAACGAGGTATTGCATGCCGAAATCTAATTTAAAACAGAAAAGATATGGAATTTTAAAGTTTAAAGGTAATAAAAGGGTTCCAAAAATAAATTAAAGTAATTAATATTTGAAAATAATTATTAAAATAAAATAAAAAAATTAATATTTTTGAAATTTAATAATAATAATGTTAAAATAATGTGATTTACTATTTTATTAGTATTTTAAAATCTAAGTATTATTTTTAAATGAAATTAATTTTAAATTAAAGAGAATTAAATTACAAACGATTCGATATATTAAACATAATTTTTGGTGAATTATTGAAGAAAATAGGATTTAAAATAGAATTAAAACTAATTTTAATTAATTAAAAGGCGGTGGCGATGGCGGCGGGCGGTGTGGCACGATCCAGTTGGCTAGCCAAAACTACGAACATGGTTTCTATTCATTGGCAATAATTGTGCCGCCGCACAATCATTGTCGCATGATTACGACATGATTGCCCATGAAGCGGTTCACTTAACTATGTCAGCGGGTTATGACAGCCGCCCGATCGTCTTTTATTTAGAGCAGATGGTTCTAATTAAGCCGGACAATCGACTCAGCGTAACAGCAGATCACGAGACAGAGCATGTGAGTGATATGATGAGACCCGAGTCGTTAATCTCAAATTTAACGGTTCAGGATTTTTCCCATACACGTAGAAGCCTGAACCAAAATCCTAATTCAATTTTTGTCTCGTTCTCTTGATCGAGTGAACCAAATGACATGAAATTTAAAACATAGGTTTCACAGATGAAGAGCATTCATGGGGAATTAATATCATGGTCTAAAATGCGCTTAACTAAATGCTATTTAACCCTATGTGTTCTAATCTAGGATTTGTGATTTCACCTTTGTTAATGGATGGTTTAACATTTTTAATGGCTTGTTGCACTTATAGATTATCCACGCTCTTATTTGTAGAAGAAATCACATTCTAAAAAGCTCTAGATCGCTGGGAAATCACTTTGGACGCTCTTTGGCCTCAGCTCGCCAGAGATCATGCCGTCTGTGAGGGTTTAGCGGCGAGTTTGAGTTGAGAAATATCGTAGGAGGCTGTGGGAGCTCTCTCACCAAGTCTCAGGAGCTGAGGATGCTTGGGGAGAGAGAGATTGCAAAACGATCTTCCAAAAGACCTAATTTTTGCTATTTAAAGCCCCTAACCCTACGAGCAATGGCTTGGATTGAAACTTCAGTTAATTTGGAAAGAAATTAGGGAGATTGGCCATGGTTTTAATGAATCATCCATTAATAGGGCTTTAAATGCCTTAATTAGGTTTTAAATTGACCTAAATAGATTAATATGACCCATTAAGAGCTAGGGTTGACCAAGTCATTGCTTGACTTGGTCAAACCAGTCAACTAAACCCAAGAAATGGAGGGTTTGGGTCTAGGGAAGGATTGGGGTGAATTGTATTTGATTTAGGGTTCTAATGGGTTTAAGTGGGTCAAATTTATCCATTTAGGACTTGGGTTGACCAAGTCCATATTTGACTTGGTCAAACTAGTTAACTAGACCCAAGGGAGGTGAGAGATTGAGCTAAGAAGGTTCAAATTGGATTTGAAATTAATAAAAGGAGTTTGGGTCAATTTGGATCAACCCTGGTTGACCTGGTCAACCAGGTTGACCCAGGACCTGGGTCTGGGCTCAACAGACTCAGATTAACCCATAGAATCCAATGGAGGGTGTCTTGCAGACTGGCTTGGTCAATTTGACCAAGTCAACTCTTTTGACCATGGCTTTGGGGGAAAACAAGGTCAACATCATCGATTTTCATAAGTTGCTCAAGGATTGGGGAATTTTGCTCATTTCAAACTAGATGATCTTCTCCAATTAGTGATTGTTCAATTGGCAGGACGGGAGAGCAATAATCTTTTCTTATTTGCATCAATACTTATAGGCCAATTTTTGGCAAAGGTAGCTAAATCCCATTTTGAATTTTAATTTAGAAATTTTTTTAGCTAAATCCTCTTATAAAGAAATAAACTTACTATTTTCTTTTTGGAAGAGCCTTCTTTATGGGCTTCACTTTTACTTCAACTCTTAACATTCCATCAAATTGGTTTTACTTCAATAATGTTAAATTTGAAACTTATGAAATTAGCAATGTAAGGCTTTATCCCACAATACATGTCTACCTATAAGATGCATGTAATGTAGTATGGGTTAGAATAGGAAAAGGATAGCCAATTTTTGATTTGGAGAAAGTTTTATTTAGGAGACTTACAGTTTGATTATTTGAGAATTTCAAAACAATACTTAACAAAGTTAGACTTGATAAGGGATAGCTTGGGGAAAATTATAAATGTTATTCTCTGATGGATTCACAAATTAAAATAAAATTACGAAAACTTATCTAATTTCCCAAAGGTTTTTCCTATATAATTATAAAAGTACAATAGTCTTTTTGTTATTTTCATCAATAATATTGGCCTTTTTTTGGGAGAGTTAGCTTCCATTTTTTTTAAATTTAGAATATTTTTGAGGTAAATTCCCTTCAAATGAAATAAACTTACTATTTTATTTATGGCAGAGCCTTCTTTATGGGCTTGACTTATATTTCAACTCTTAAAATTCCATCAAATTTGTTTTGCTTTAATAACTTTAAAATTTAAGCATATGAATATTTTAAAATATGGCTTTATCTCACATACACATCCGGTTATAAAAAAATAGGTAACATGGTATGGATTAGAACAGGAAAAGGATAACAAATTTTGATTTTGGGGAAGTTTTATTTTCAAGATTTAAAGTTTAATCATTTAAAATTTTCAGAACCATACTAAACCAATTTAGGCTTGATATGAGGTTTAAAGTTGATAACTTGGGGGAAATTATAAATGAAATTCTATAATGGATTCAAAAAATTAAAATAAAATTAAGAAAAAAATTATATAATTTCCCAAAGATGTTGCCTACCTAATATGGGTAAGATATGATTTATTTTATTATGATGTGCAAGTTCTCCATAAATAAAAACCTTTATGATTAATTGTATTCCATGAAAAGTAATATCTTAAGAGGACTCTCGATTAAATTAGTGGTAAATATTTCTATAATTTCAAAATTTTGATAAGATTGTACTTATAAAATTTTAAAGGTGAATGGTTCAATTTAGAATAGTTGTTCCCAAGAAGTCATAATAAGAAGAGTATAGCACTAAATTCTAATGAGCTTAGAAGCACTCCAACCTATCCTAAATTGAGCTTTAGGATTTTGAAGTTTGAATTTACTATTTAAATTATTTTTTATTTGAATTTAAGACTTATGTCATATCAACACAAAAATTATAAAAGACCCAGATTGTGAGGACTTTATAATGTAGCAAATAAGAAACTATCATCCTTAAATCCTATAATTAAGGTAAAAAACACTATAAAGTAGCAACTTGAACCTAAGTCTAATGAAATGTAAGGAACTTAACAATTTTTCACCCCATCAAGAGTATAAGGTTGCCTATCTCTTCAAGGCTTATAATATTGTTAAGAAAGGATTGTTAGATCAATCCATCTAATCACTTTAAAATTATGATGTCAAAGTTTAAGTGTAATGCCAGATGGACTAGGGTGTTTTTTATTTGAGAACTAGAACTTACAACTTAGCAACTAAAGCTTAGTAGCTCAAATATGAAAGATATGTGAATACTTCATGCAAATAAAAAGTTTTATGCTTTTCACATAATGGTCTTTTTTTGGCTTTGGATTCCAATATTTATTTCTAGTTGGTTTATTATTATTATTATTATTATTATTATTATTATTATTATTATTATTATTATTATTATTATTGTTTATTATTATTGTTGTTGATGTTATATTTCAAAGTTTAATTAACACTTATTCAAATTTTCTTTATTGATTCCAGTATGCCTCCATCGAGGTCATAGATCATACTTGATTTTAAAAAGTGAGTGTCTAACTACACTATTAAATTAAAGATAGGGAAATATGAAAGATAATATAGCTTCTCCTCATAGGTAATTTATTCTTTGAAGATTCATAGAAGTCAATGAACTATTAGTTTAGAAAAATATATTTTCATTATTAAACATGATAAAAGTTACAAACTTTTTAAGACACAAGAGCAAAAGTTATAGGGATAAAACTAGTATCGTCCAGGGGAGGCTACTAAAATTGAATAAGATTATATCTATATATATATATATATATTTGTATTCATTTGCTAAAAAATCATATACACTACCGAGGATCTATACAATTATATCTCAACTACACTATCTTAAGTATAAAAAATAGCTAAAATAACAAAAATACAAACTTGAAGGATCATGGTAATCTCAAACTCCTGCTCTCTTGCACTGACCTAAAATTATTTAACCATATATAATGAGCTAAAGAGCCCAGCAGGTCAACTAATCTTATAACTGAATTCAAAGTATAATAAAGAAGTAATATGCATATTAACAGTCAAATTATCACAATAGCATTCATATGATCTTAAATCAATATAGAAATAGAAAAACTCACATGCAATAATAGTATGGCATCAGTAGAGTTCGTATGCAGTAAAAACTATGGTAGAGAAACCAATAAAATAATCTAGTAGAATAATACAATAAAGAAACAATAAAATTTGAAACTCAATAACCCACTAAATTGGTAAACAATATTAGTAACAATATTAGAAGAATAGTATTTATATCAATTTAACCAGTATAATAGTATAGCAGTACAATAATAATTATAGTAATAGTCGATCTGTCACTCTTTGATCGTCAGTATAGTAATTATCTTCTTATAACTCTCAATCAATGAATCACATGAATTAATAGAGAATAACACCAAACCATAATATTTCAAAAAAAGCCCATCAGCCCACCATCATGTACATTTCGATCAGTCTTCAGCCAACGTAGTTAATAACCAATATTTACTTATTTTTCTCTCGCACACACATTATTATTATAATATTACAACAGTAATAGTGACTAGCTATTACACAACTACATACTCACATTCATTTTCAATGCATTATAATAATTAAAATATAATTGGGCTCAATTTAAAAAGTGTCAAAATATCCTAAGAGTAGGCAACAAAAAAACCTACTAAGTAAAAATTCATATTTTTCATAAAGTAACTAAAATTTCTGAGATTAAGTATAATAATATTTTAAAGCTTTAATTGAACTATAACATTATTTTCATATGTCAAAATATATTTTTGAATTAAAAAAATGTTTATATTTATAAAATCATCTAGCAAAAAATCTCAAATAAATATTTAAAATGTCCATAATCTCATTCTCTATAACGTATAAAAAGTTATGTAATGAAATTTTCACCAATACAAAATTATCCTTACTTTTTTATAACAGGAATACAAATTTAATAAAAAAATCTCAAAAAATAAATTATTAAAATTACAAATAGGATAGTGGTTCTTTACAATGAGACGAGCAAATTTTCCAACAAGATCGACTAACAAAAATTTCTCTACAGCCTCTAAATCCTAGGTTTCCTTTTCTTTCTCCTCATTTTTCTCTCTAATTTCCCATAAGTGCTCTCTATTAAAATGCATGAGAATGAAAATTGAATAGGAAAATGGTTTTTGATAACATCACCTAGTTGATTTAGATATTATAATAAAATAATCTAAGGGTAATTTAGTAATTATTACATTTATTTAGCTTTTAGTGAAAAATCTGTATAAAGCCTTTTATATATTCAAATTTAGAGCTTCAAAAATTATTTAAAAATATCTATAAATATTCCAGAATGTTTATAAAACTAGTAAAATTGGTTTACAAAAAGGACATCTAACAGTCTTAAAAATCACACTTATACTGATATGTATAAACTTTTTAAGGATTTGCACCAATGCTAAAAATTATGAAAATATTTGTGTGATTAAATCACTATAATATCTATATTATCATGAGGATGATTTGTATTTTGGACTTATAATAACTCCTAAGAAAATTTATTTGACTAGGTTAAAATATGAGTTATTACAATCTATCCATCTTAAAAAAATATCTTCCCCGACATTTTCTTTGAGGTTTCGAGCATAAAATTGATATGTTATGTCATGTAATCATTTAAAATAAACTTCTAACCAGCAAAACTATCAGGTTATTATTGGTTTTCCAGATACTATAAGTTGTACACGCATGTCATCACTAGAGTAGGTGTAGTCGATACCATTGGTGCACCAAGACCACTATGTCTACCACTAATTAAGATTTTATATGCCATGTTGGTTGATCTTGCACTATATGCTCTTAACCCTATAGTCCTTTAACTTTTAGTCTGTCTAGGCTATCCTGCACCAAAATTAATCCTTTCTCCAAATCCCCTCTAAGGGAAATCTATTATCTTGTGTCCTTGTAATCCATAGAAAAAATATCATCTTGTTAACAAGTAGCACTGGCCTGAATGCCTCCTTCTATAATGAATGCACTTGTCGTACCTACTGGTAGATGCTACCAATCCAAATCCCATCGAATAATTATACATGCTCTTCTTATCACTGTCTTTTCCCCTTCTTAGTTCATCTCCGCTCCTCCTCCTCCTACTAATATTATTCCTAGGGCTCACATCATATTATGATGCCGATATAGCCAAATTAATCTCTATTAATCTAACCCACTCCACTAACTCCAAAAACTCCTTAATTTATAGAGGTAGAAATGGATGTCTAGGCTACCTGTTCAACCCTTACAGAAATTTGAATCACTTTTTTTCATGAATATGGATCAAGTGAGGAGCAAACCTAGCTAGTGCATTAAACTCAGCCTGGTACTACATCACTATCTTGCATCCTTAATCCAACTTAATAAATGTTTCCTGCATTTGTCTTCATGCTGAAGGACGTACAAACCACATCTTAAATACTATAGTGAATTCATCCTAATTGATCTCAGTATTTATCTTCCCTTGAAATTTCTCTCGCTGATGTCCAACCTAGCATATCTCTGCCTCTCCTTCAAAGAGGTACACAACCTTTCTATTCTTCATAAATTACATGCTATCAAAGATGTTAGCAGAAGGAGTAGAGACGAAATAAGTAGGGATAGAGATAGTGATAATGCTAGTGAGAATAAAAGTAGACATATTGATTCAAGGGGATATAAATAGGTAGCATCTAGTGGTAGCTATAGTGCATGTATTTATTATGGAAGGAGGCATACAGGTCAGTGCTACCTATTGACAGGGAGAAGTTTTTTTATGCAAATAGTTGAGATATAAGATAATAGATTATCCTCAGAGGAGATTTTCAGGAAGTACTAATTTTGGTGAAGTAAGGTCTTGATAGACTAAAGGATAGAGGATTGCAAGATCAAGCTTATAGTGAAAGATCTATAAAAAGGGCTGATAATAGAGCATACATCTATAGTCATATATAGATTATTGTACCACGATTGACTGCGCCTACTCCAATGATGCCACATGTGTGCAACTTACATACTTAAAAAGATCTATAATAACCTGAGAGTTCTACTAGTAAGAAGTTTATTTTAAATGATTACATGACATAAAATAGCATACATAATTGAATGGCATGTGATTTTATATTAAAAATTGATAAAATTATATAATAATAATTATTTTATTATAAAATCTATGTCCAGTCATAAATCCATTAAAGCTTTGTTTTCTCCCCCTTCATTCAGTTAATGGAGAAGGAAAATAAAAAATTTAGAGAGAAATGTGAGGAGAGAGAAAAGTGAAGCTAGGATTTGAAGATCATAGGGCGATTTTCATCAGTCAACCCTGTTGGAAGATTTGCTCGTCTCATTATAAGGAACTATTATCCTATTTTTTATTTTAATAATATGATATTTTTGATATTTTTTTCAATCAAATTTGACCTTATATGAGAAATGAATCTTATATTTATAAATTTTTTAGAATAATTGAACTAGTGTTACGACACTGAAAAAGGTGGCTTTGTGATGCTATTGAATTGACGTGTCCATTCATCAATCATTACATTAGTTCACTGGTTGAACTATTATTACCTGTCACCCATCGTGGTGTTGCAATAGTGATCTAGAGTTATAAGAACAATCTGTTGCTATGGTGCTCCTTCCATAGTGCCTCAACACCTTGCTCTCTATCTTGCATCTCACTCTTAACCATTGTGGCACTGCTTATAGCACTCTGTGCTTAATGTAGTGCTGTGTCACTCTACTTTATGGCACCGTGGCGCTATTTTATCTATGAGATATTTTACTTTTCTTGAACATATATTAAACTTTAGATAATATTTTTATAAACATAAGTTATAGTTTGGATTATGCATTTTTTTATCATCAAATTCCCCAAACCTTAAAACATTACTTATCCTAAAGTAATTCACATTACACTTGAATTAAAACTAATTTTTTCTTTAGCTGAAATAAAATCTTTAAAATTTATCAAATAAAAAGTATTTATATAGTGTTTATTATTTTATTTTTAATTAATATTTCCTCTAAATCAAACTCCTAATAGTTTAGGTAAAAATTTGATAAACTTAGGGTTATTAAATTTTGAGGATTAATGAAAATTCACATTTCATTAATTCATTAATTACAATATAAGCTTTATTTAAGTATTATGATTCCAATAATTCCTCTTAAAAGTCTATAAGTGCGCAAATTATTGCATCCGGTCACCGGATGCTGAGATAGGTCCGGATATTAATATTATTTTAAATTAAGCGCATCAAAAGCGTAGGTAAAGTGCAGGTAAAGCGCAGGTCAAAGCGCAGTCAAAAGTGCAGGTAAAGCGCAGGTCAAAGCGCAGTCAAAAGCGCAGGTAAAGCGTAACTAAAGCGCAAGTCAAAAGCGCAGGTGACGTGACAAATTTTTATTGGATGTCCGAACCTATTTTCTGTGTCCGGTGACCAGATGCAATAATTTGCAGTATAAGTGAGGCTAAACATTGTAGGTACCATTTTTTAATTGTCAAATATTTAGCTTTTTCACTTTAACTTTCTTTTAAATTGACTAAGTACTTTATAAATATTTTGATTGCCTATCTATTTCTTCCACTTTTTTTTCAAGCTGGGTTAGGCATTGTACGTACAAATTTTTAATAATTTAGTACTAAAATTTTTTATTTTTTTACTTTAACTTTGACTTTTTTAATTACTAAATACTGTATAATGATTTCAAATACATATCTTTTGCCTCCACTTTTTATTCTAAGGATCATTAAATGTTTTATAATCCCGCAATTACTCACTTAGTATATGACTTAGAATTAATCTAAATAATTTATTTACATTAATCCATAAATCAACTAATCCACTATAAATAATCACGTGCTTAAGTGATTTTAAGAGTTCTATTTATTAGGAAATAGTAATTTAAATGAAAATTTTAATTTATTTCAATTGTTTTATTTGATAAATTTTCCAAATTATGTACTATTAATTACTTAATTATCTTTATTTTTTAATTTATAAATTTTATATTTCAAGCAATAATAATAATATGTATATAATTGAATAAGTGAAATAGAAATAATTAAAGACAAATAATAAATTTTTCTTAGCATGAAATTTGGAGTTTTTTATTTTGATTAATTTCATCCAAACTATAGGAAATAAAACTAAAAAAATAAAAACTAAAAACAATATAAAAATTTTAAAAAATGTATACCAATTAGGGTTTCTCCATAATCTTCATCCTCATCTTCAGCTTCCTCTTCCTCTTCCTATATTTCCTCTGCTACTACAATCGAAGTTGCACCATGGTAAAAATCAAAAGGTGGGGGACTAGGGAACACATTTGCTTGACTGTGGGAGTCTATTTCCCAACTCCTTGATATACCAACCATGAAAACTTTTTAATTATCCTAGAAATGATATTGTCTCAAGTGTAAGAGCATCATGTGATCGTATATCCCCTATTCTAATAATAAAATCTATTGTATGAACCCATCCATAAAAACTTGGATCCTATTCATTTCATCCTTGAGATTCGCCACTTGATCTCAAAAAGTGCTAGGAACTCTAACCGAAGGATGGCTAGGTTGGGTAGGTTGATTGGATCCCTCTTCGTACTATAAGAAGGAGATTTTAAAGGATTGGACTTTAGGCCTAATAAGGGCAGAAGCAGGGAAACTCTAGTCCTCCCTTGGGTTTCCTATGACTCTAGCAGCTACACATAATTCATAAAATTAAATAAGGATGACCTAACCCTATACTTGTAGAACCCTAACCATGTACTAAATAGGCTGAAACATAACCTTCCCAAAGTTAATAGTAATCTCCTTCTAAATGTAATAATTTAAATATTCCTATCCTTGGTGACCTCATTAATATTTCTAACAGGCATAAGGTTAACAAAAATAAAATAGTGTCACGCTTTGGATTCTTAGTTTAGGACTGAAGCTAAAATTTTAGTATCATATCATCTTTTCTCTTCCATCGAGCATTTGAATTCCTATAGGAAAGAAACCTAAGGATTTTATCATAATCAATGGGAAAGATACAAAAGTTTATATATTCATCCCCATCAAACTAATATATTGGGGTGTGGAAGACTTAATTTAACACTATTGGGTTGAAAGGTACCCATTATACATATATATATATATCGTATGATAAAATATACTATAAGGCTATATTCACACACAAAGAGATCCCAATTCTTCCTTACTATAAGCTCTTCTACTCCAACTTATATAAAGTAACTAGAATAATGGTGCTGAATGTTGTAACATTAAGACACCCAATCACTCAAATGGTTAGTCAAATTAAAGAAAGTATAAGCACTATTATGATAGAGTCAAACTGTATTGTGGTGATACGCATTGGAACTTGATATAATAAGCTTTTAACAATCCCACTGCCATAGTTCTTGACACGTTTGAGTGTTTCGATGCTCAAAGATACCAATACTAGAATGCTTTAACTACTTAATTAATTATGGCTAACTAGGTACTGTGGTGCTCAAGGCTGCACTATGGTGCTCTATTTATTTCAAGAAACCCAAGAACTGAACATAGCAATACTAATTGACCGATGTTGCGATGCTATGGGGATGATTTAGTGTTTTGGTGCTAGGTTCCTTTAGTGTTATTAAATTTTATTAAAATAATTTTTTTTTAAATAGAAATAGTTTTGCAACACTCTGGGACTCAATGTTGTGTTCTCTAGCAAATTGTTCCATGCATGTTCCACTCATAGGGTAAAGTTTGCCATACATTTCACATCATTCATAAAGAACAAATTATGCATGACCAAATAACTTCTAATAAAAAATAAGAACATCATTTAAAGATAATATGTCATGCCCCATAATCTACATTTGAAAAATTATATCTTTCTATCCTTTTCAAAATTGAATGAAATATTACAATTTTCATAAATATAAAAAATGTGAATGCATTCATTTTTATTTACTATTTTTATCCAATATCATCCCAAAAAGACATATGTATAATAGCCATGGTGATCACACAATAATAACCCTTCACGGAAAATACAACATGACTACAAAAAGAAAAAAAGCCCAACAAATATATGAAGAAACTCTAGCCAGTAGACCCATACCATCTTCACTCCCTTGGTTTCATACCCTTGCTTGAAAACATGTAGAAATCACATAATGATCTATAAAGAATAGCAAGCTACAATGCACAAAACCAATCATTTCATGTCTATCATATATCATGCTTGTATCAAAATAATATAAATCTTGTTACATGTTAATCATGAGTATGTATGTTATATAATTCAATCAATTAATCAATATCATGTCAGACTAGAGTATAGTGTTTCCAGGATAGAGTTCATATAGAATAAAAATAGAGTAATATATATCATGTATCATGTATATTACATGCAATATCATTTTATTAATCATATATATTATCTATCATCTATCATATACCATCAGTCATATATATTACATGTCATTAGTCTTATCTGTCATTTTTCATCGGTTATATCTATCACATGTCAACAATCTTATCTGTCAATTATCATTGGTCATATCTATCATCTATCATTAGTCTTATATGTCATTTATCATCAATCATTATATATCATCTAGCATTTATAAAGAGTTATCACTCTCTACTCATTGACATTATTCACTTAATCAGCTATAGGCTAACATCACATTTTCTTTTATGGAAAGCCCATCAACCCATCCTTCTATACAAGGTAATATGAATGCACATTTGTTATATAGATATTATATCCTATAATGCTTGTTATACAAAATGAATAATAACCATTTGCTTATCATGTCTCTCATATCTAGATTTAATACCCTAGCATCATGCTACAGTTTGTACCTTTGGTGCTGTGACATATCAAATGGTATAATACAATTAATAATATAATTAATAATGTATGCATACCAAGGTACATCAATTTCAAGAAATGAAAGTAACTTCTCAGCAGGGAATAATTCATTAATATCAAAATCATGATGCATAAATTCTCCCTCTCCAATCTTGATAAACAATGTCCACCTGATTCTAGGACCCTTTCCTATCTAAAATCCTTACATCAAATTTATATAGCAATAAAATCCACCTAGTCAATCTCGAATCAACATCTTTTTTAGTTAATATGTATTTAATAGCACACTAATAAGTGAAAATATTAAGTTTAGTATTGATTAAATATGATCTACATATATCAAATGCAATGACTATTGCTAACAATTCTTTCTAAGTTGTCATATAATTAATTTGTGAATCAATCCAAGTTCTACAAGCATAATATATAGCATGAAATTTCATATCTAGTCTCTCCCCTAAAATTGCTCCAATGGCATGTCACTAGCTTCACACACTAATTTAAAATTTGAAGACCATTGAGGTGAAATAATGATAGGTCTAGTGGCTGAGCACTACTTAAGTTTTTCATATACAATTAAACAGTCAAAATTGAATTCAAATGGTACATTCTTCTCAAGTAAACGACATAGTGGATTTGAAATTTTGGTAAAATCTTTAATAAATCTTCTATAAAAATTGTCATACTTCATATATATTCCCTTTATAGAAGTAGGAGATGATAAATTCTCAATCACCTAGATCTTCACCTTATGGACCTCCATACCTCTCTTGAAGATTTTATATTCTGGGCCAATCTCTTCATTAACCATGAACTAACTATTTTGTTTTAATTGAGAAAATTGTTAGTTTCCTTATATATCTTTAAAATAAGTTCTCAATTATCTAAACAAACATCCAAGATTACTCCAAAGATAGAAAAAACATCCATAAGATTTCAATGTCATGTTCTATTAAATATGAGAGGATAGACATCATGCATCATTGGAATGTTGCAGGGGCATTGCATAATCTGAAGGGAATTTTTCTAAATACAACATTTTCATAGAGTTATAAAGTTTGTCTTATCTTGATCTTCTGGTGTGATAGAAATTTGGTTGTATATTAAATAACCATCTAAAAAATAATAAAAAGGGTGCCCTACTAACCTATCAAGCATTAGATATATAAAGGGAAATGTAAAATGAGAATTCATAGTGGCATTCTTAAGTTTTATATAATCAACACAGTCCTTCACCTAGCAAAGTTTTAGTCATGATATGTTCATTCTTCTCATTAATAACTATAGTTAACCCTCCTTTCTTAGACACATAGTGAATTAGGGATACCAAATCATTATAAAAAAGTTAAATGTTCTTGCATCTAACCACTTAAGGATCTCCTTCTTCATTACTTCCTTTATTATATGGTTTAACCTCTTTTATGGGTTAGGTTTTGGTTGGCAATCTTTATCCAATGGGATCTTATGCATTTATACTACTAGACTAATCCCTTGAATATTCACTATGGTCCACCCGAAGGCCTTTCTAAGGTATCTAAGAACCCCTATCAACTTTTATTTTGAAATGAATCTAGATCAGTCGATATAATTACTAGTAAAGTTGATGAAGAACCCAAAAATACATACTTAAGGTGATTAGGCAATGATTTGAGCTCTAAAATGGGTTTTATGGCTTCAAATATTTACCTAACACTGAAGTATCTAAGGTCTCTTACCTTCCAAAAAAATTTCGAACTCCTTGAATTATAGTAGTGTCATTTCTAGGATTGTCTATGTCATTCTTAATCAATAATAAATCCACAACAACAATAATAAGACTTTCTCCCACTACGTGGGGTTGGCTACAAGAATCCTTTTTCTCCATTGTGTCCTATTAAAAGTCTATTTCTCATTTAAATCTAATAAAGAAAGATCATTTCTAATAGTTTATAACCAAGTCATTTTAGGTCTATCTCTACCTTTCTTAACATAAGTCAAATCTAATACCTAGGCTTTCCTAACCGGGTCATTGGAAGGCCACCATTTTATGTGACCAAACCATCTAGGTGACTCTCTCTAATCTTATCTTCCATTAGAGCTACTCCAACCTTTTCATGTTTATGCTCATTTCGTATACTATCTTTAAGGGTAAAGCCACTCATCCACCTGAGCATCCTTATTTCTGCAGAACTTAACTTAATATTATGCTTCTCTTTTAATGGCTAACATTTGGCACCATAAAGCATTGCAAGGTCTCACCACCATCTTATAGAAATTTCCCTTAAGTTTGAGGGGCACTTTTCTATCACACAATAAGACCGATGCATTCCTCCACTTTAACCTTCCAACTTTGATTCCACTGATAATATGCCCATTTATTTCACCATCATTCTTAACAATAGATCTTAGATATCTAAAACGCGTACTCTTATTAACAACTTGATTGCCCAAAGTCACAATCAACTCACTAGGACTATTACTACTAAAATTACACTCTATATATTCAATTTTATATATACTCAAGCGAAAACCTTTAGACTCTAAGGTTGACCTCCATAATTCAAGTTTACCTTCAACTCCCTCTCTAGTCTTATTAATAAGAAGAATATCATTAGCAAAAAGAATACACCAAGGTAGATCCCTTGCAAATGTCTAGTGAAATTACTTGGTCAAACCACCTTGTGCTTGAACACAAGTAATTGCACCTAAATACCTATCTTTAATTATTTGAATATAAGCATTATTAACCCATTTCTTTTTAAGAACTCTCCGTAGTATTTCTCTTGGAACTTTATCATATGCTTTCTCTAAATCAATAAATATCATATATAGATCCTCCTTATTTTCTCTATATTTCTCCATTAAACATCTCAATAAATGTATGGCTTCCATAGTAGACCTACCTGGTAGGAATCCAAATTGATTTTGAGAAACATTAGTATCAAGCCGCAACCTACACTCCATAACTCATTCCCATAGTTTTAAAGTATGACATGTTAACTTAATTGCTCTCTAATTTGCACAATCTTGTGTATCACCTTTATTCTTAAAAATAGGAATTGACACACTAATTCTCCACTCATCTGGCATCTTTTTAGTCTTCAAAATAATATTAAAAAATTTAGTAAACAAAGAAATTCCTTCATCTCCTAAGCATTTCTACACCTCTATTGAAATTTCATCATGTCCAATAGCTTTTCCACACTTCATTTTCTTTAAAGCCTCTCTAAATCCAGTTTTACTAATACGCCTGTAAAAATATAAATCTTTATTTTCATATAGGGTGCTCATGTCACTAAAGTCAATCTTATTTTCACACTTCATTAAAAAAAATATCAAAATATCTCATCCACCTTCGTTAAATATCATCTTCTAAGAAAAGTACTTTTTGATATTCATCAATAATACACTCACTTGAACTAAATATTTAATATTCATATCTTTTTGTTTGGCTAACTTATACATTCATCTTTTTCCCTTCTTAGTATCTAAGATATTATGTAAATCATTAAAAGTTAAGATCTTTGCATCGCATATTGCTTTATTAGATTCCTTATGTGCCTCTTTATATGTTTCCCAATTATTAAAATGTTTACATCTAAATTAATTTTTTAACAATTTTTTTTATCTTTTCTTGCACATTTAGATTCCACTACTAACTATTTTTTTAATCAGGATCTTTTTTACTTGATACTCTGAGCACATCTTTTATAATATTCTTAATATCACTGGCTACTTTTTCCCACATAACATTACCATCCTCATATACATATAAAATCTTAATCTCAAAAATATTTTTGTTAATATTCTTTAAATGCCCCCATCTAATCCTAGAATATCTTTTCATTTTTTTTTCTGCCCCTTTATCTTAATATCCAAATTTAATAATTGTTGTTGAATATATAAATTTTAACTCGGAATAACTTTACAATCATTGCAATCTAAATAATCTAATTTTCTTATAAGAAAATAATCATTTTGAGTTTTATTATATCTATTTTTATAAGTGATGAGATGCTCATATCTTTTCCTTAATAAGGTATTAACAATTAAAAAATTATAAGCTAAAGAAAAATCTAATATAGCCTTACCACCTTCATTTGTCATTCCAAACCCATGACCACTATGAATGCATTTAAAATCATCAACCTCTCTACCAACATGTCCATTTAAATCTCCTCTAATAAAAACTCTTTCTTCAAGAGGTATCTTTTATTTTAATTTTTCTAAGTCTTTCTAAAATTTTAATTTTGAACCCATATTCAAACCAACTTAAGGAGCATAAGCACTTATAATATTAACAATCTTAGCATCAACAATAATCTTTAAAGTTATAATTATATATTTAATTCAATTAATTTTTATAATATTATCCTTAAAACTCTTATCTATAATCACACCTACACCATTTCTAGTCTGACTCCCACTAAAATACCATAGTTTAAATCCTAAACTATTAATCTCCTCAGTCTTCTCTCAAATCCATTTAGTTTCCTAAATGCACAAAATATTTATCTTCCTATGAATCATAATATCTTCTAAAGCATCCTCCACACTATTAACTACCACATCAACTCTATAATAATGGACCTTTTTCTATCATCATTTTGGAATTTCATTGACTTCAAAACATTGAAAGTGACTTCTTCATCCTAAACTCTTATGATCAATTCCCCTTTTTAGACCTCAATCATAGCTATCCTTATTACTAGAAATGGTTTACCTAAAATAATTGGTATTTCCTTATCTTTCTTCTTATCCAACATAATAAAATCTATTGGGTAGATAAACTTGTCTACCTTAACTAAGAGATCCTCTATCACCCCTTTCGAGTAAGTGACTGATCTATCAACTAATTATAGGGTGAGAAACATGGGTTATACATCACCAAATTCTAATCTCTTGGAGATAGATAAAGGCATGAGATTAATGCTCACTCCTAAATCATACAGTGCCTTTCTATAAAACTTCTTCCCTATAGCATAAGAAATGGTAAAGCTACCAGGTTCCTTTAGATTTTTAGTGAGTTTACTTTATAAGATTGCACTACATTCTTAGTGACAGTAATAGTGTCATAATCACATAACTTCTACTTCTTTCTCAATATGTCCATCATAAACTTAAAATAACTAGGCATCTACTCGAGGGCTTCAACAAAAGGAAATTTGATGGCCAACTTCTTAAATACTTATAAAGAATTACATATCCATATTTTATTTTTTAGTCTCTATGGTAATGGAGGTGGTGATCTCTCTACAACTTTTATAATAGGTTTATCTAGTGCAGAATCGAGTTTAGGTTGTTCTAGAGATAAGTTGGGATATACTGGTGTTTCCTTGGTATGTTCATCTACTGGTACTTCCTTATTATGTTCAACTTTCTCACCACTTCCTCTAATTCTTTTCAACTTCAAAACTTAATGGTTTTGCAATGATCATTCCCTTCTCTTTAAGATAGATTTTTGTGTTGTTAGGCAAGGTTCTAGGCTCTATTTTTTTGAGGAATTAGTTAGCTACCTTAACTGATTTTCTAATTTCCTTATGGCAGCACTTTGAATTTGGAGTCGGGTTCCCATCTACAACACTAAATATTCTAAGGCCTATTATCCTTATATTTGTTATTTAAGTTAAAATTTGAAGGATAACTAGGTCTAAGGTTGGCAGAATTATGTTGTAGAGGAGGATTTTAAGTGCTACAGGATTGGGTTGTTGATTATTTGCAATGATCATTCCCCTTCTCTTTAAGATTGATTTTTGTGTTGTTAGGCAAGGTTCTAGGCTCTATTTTTTGGGGAATTAGTTAACTACCTTAACTGATTTTCTAATTTCCTTATGGCAGCACTTTGAATTTGGAGTCGGGTTCCCATCTACAACACTAAATATTCTAAGGAAGGCCTATTATCCTTATATTTGTTATTTAAGTTAAAATTTGAAGGATAACTAGGCCTAAGGTTGGCAGAATTATGTTGTAGAGGCGGATTTTAAGTGCTACAGGATTGGGTTGTTGATTATTCTAACTAAAAATTGGATGGTTCTTTCAACCTGGGTTATAGATATCATAATATGAGTTATTATGCATATTAATCAAATTTAGAGATTTTATATCTAATGAGTTATGATCACTAGGAGTTCCGTATGTAGGTTCGTTTAGAGGCATATGCGCTCCTGAGGTTACACTGTCACCTAAGTTATATAGTTTTCTAAAAATAATAGCAATCAGTGAACTCAAAATGAACAATATATTTGATTCATGCATGCTAGAAATCTTCTTAAGGTTCATTCTATTGGAAGGCCATTATAAATTATTAGTGACAATTTCCTCAACTAAAGTATATGCATCATCAAACGGCTTGGACATCAAAGAACCTACAAGTGTGACATATATAATAGCTCTAAGGGAACTTACCAAACCATTGCAAAATGTTTGAATAATCAACTAATCAGGTAAAGCATGTTTTGGGTACTTCCTAAGAAGTTCCTTAAACCTATCATGAGCCTTATAAATTAACTCCCCATCTAATTTGCTAAATTACATAATGTCATTTCTAAACTTGGCAGTTTTTTAGGGTAGAAAATACTTGGCTAAAAACTTTTGGGGAACTCATTTCAAGTTGATATAGAGCCTAGAGGTAAGAAATTTAACCATAATTTTACAATATATGTCAAGGAAAATGAAAATAATTAAATCCTAATGGCATCATCTGAGACTCCATAATACTTAAATATTGTAGCTATTTCTAAAAAGCTAGAAATATGTAGGTTAGGATTCTCAATAGGAGATCCCCCAAATGAAGTATTTTGAGCTATTTGAATGATTACATGTTTAAGTTTGAAATTATTTGTCTAAATGTTTGGTCTATTAATTCTTTGATGAATACCATCTATTAAAGGATTAGTTTATTCTCTTAATGGTACAGGCTAAGCATTATCATTAATAGGGATTTCCATAATTTATTCTTATTTATTTTTCTTAAATTTTATAATTTTTCTAAATATTTTTTTTTTTTAATTTCTTAGTCAAATTGAGATAGTATTGCTTACTACACATGCAACAAGTATTAACAGTTGGGAAAAAAAATATTCTACTTCTTTAAGTAGTACTAAACAAGTTTATATAATTTAATAACAAAATCAAATACAATAAGTAAATTTTTCTTATAAAAATACTTATAGTTACACTAATAATCAACCAATTATATAGAACTAAACAGAGTTAAACGTATATAATAATATAATAATCAAATATGAAAATAGCAAGATTAACAAGTGAATTTTAAAACTAATATCAACTTTCTTAATATTGACTTAAAATAAAAGGATCCTGGCAACAACACCAAAAATATTTTATTAAGTATGAATAATTTTACAAAATCATACACAAATTGTGGCTCTATACATGTGTATGTGTCACAACAAAATAATAAAATGATTAGTGGAGTATTATTCCCATGAGGATCAACTTAAGTCTAGTTTGAAAATTTGATAACTAATTTTGCCAAACACTGCATGTTATCTTGCCAACTTAAAGTGAACTATCCTACACTTTGTTTTTGAAATTTCTTACTTTTATAGGTTATATATAAATTATAAACTATTATAGTTCTTAATTTTATATAAATCAAAGTCACATATTACAACAAGTTAATGTGGATTAGAGTAATAGTAATCCTGCCTCTGTTGAGTTCATCCAGATTCCTACTATAGTTGCATTTTAAAATATCTCCTTAAAAACCCAAATATTAATTTAGCTCATATCTAGGTCTAATTAACACTTGTTTAAATTTATTTTGTGAATTCGTTACACCTTTGTCGAGGTTGTAGAACACACTAGATTATAACAAGTGAGTTGTCAACAACACAATTAAATTAAGCATATGGAAATATGAAACATAACATAAATCCTTTACGCATGTAATTTATTCTTTGAACATGCATAAAAGTCAATTCACTATTAGTTTATAAAAATACAACCCCATTCATGAACATGATAAAAATTATATTTTGTTTGCTACATGGGAATATAAGAAATAAGACTAGATATTAGAGGGACAGAACCAATAAAATTGATAAGAGGCTATTAGAAATCTCAATATGATCATATATGGTCCCTCTATTAACACTCTCAATATTACCCCTCTATCTCACACACTTCAACACAAGAAAATGAGAAATAAAATGCTCACACAATCTACACTCTCCCATAACATGTACATGGATAAACACACCTATGTATAACATTATTCTTCAAGTTCTTTCATTTTTTCAGTTATACAATAAGATTTCGTTTGGGACGATTTTCTTACTATTTCTTAAAGCAACTTTCTAGTTAAAAAATTTTAATTTTTGTACTATAAAACTGCTTTAAAAAGCAATAAGAAAGTCGTCCCAACCGAATCCTAAATTTATTGGTCGTACACACATAAGTACAGTTGTTTTAGTGCATGTTTATGTTTTTGGTGTATTGTGTAGAGCTCTTTTAATAAGGTTTGAGAACCTCTAATGAACTAATTATGGATAAACCAAAGGCCCCATAGGAGCAGCACATCAACTGAGAGAACAATCAATTTTTCAGTTTCAGCAGATAATATATATATAGACGGAGACCATTAGATCAGTTTAATTATTTACAAAAGGAAATATTTAAAGTTTACCACAGAATGAAGGCGAAAACCAATTCTGACAATTCAGGGTTCTAAAGGTAAAGTTCTACCATATGAATTCATCCTTGAGCACATGCTCCCATTCAGAAGAGGGGCTTCCGCTGCCACTGGAAAACAACCATTTCCCATGGCTTTTAGGGTTATAAGATTGGATTATAGATCCCTCTGAAGAAGAAAGATGTGATTCTTGAACTCCTCCTGCAGACTTTGCATTATTCAGGAAGAGCCCACTTCTTCCCATCCTACTATGATCTAAAGCAGGAAGCTTCTCACCCATCAAGTTCTTCTTTGGACTCTCAACGGTAAATTTACTCGCATAATGTGATTTCAGGACTCCCTTCTCAATGGTATCCACATCAGCCATGTTCATCTCCCCAACTTTCTCCATATCCACATGAGATTTAAGTGCATTTTGTTCCTGGGTTTCCTCAGGACCAGACAAAACAACTTCATCACGGCCCTTTAGAATTCTGAATCTCGCAGAAACTGAAGTATCAATCTCATCTTCCTTTGATGTGCTCTGCTTATGATTTGTTTCCTTTTTTCCAACTTGTGTGTTGTTGCTTCGACTAGGATTCTCCACATATACGGAAGTAGCACAGTTTAAGTCTTCAAGAATGGGTTCTGCCAATCCATCTGATAAGACTTGAGATTTGGCTGCAAATGAACAATGTTTTAGATGTATAGAAAGATGGATGGAAAGTATAATTAATTCTGAGAACATAAACCTTTGAAATGATGCTTGAAGCTTTCCAGTTCAAGCTTCATGAGAGCAACATCATACTTCAACGAACAAAGTGTCGCCTCAGTTTGAACCCACAGATTTTTATATAGAAGAATCTTAGAATCCTCTTCCTGTTCGATGAAACCACTTTTCAGAAACTTTGCAGAGGCCGGTGAGAGGAAAGAGCACCCCAAAGAATTAGGAGTGATGAAAGAAGCTTTCATGAAATTGTTATCAAAACTCTTAAGCCTTACCTGGGCCATTCCATCAGATACTTTCAAATGAGTACTGAAAGATTCCATTACGTTATCATGATTGTCATTGTTTAATCCTGAGCTCGTAGCATTCTTGTTTTCCTTACCATCCTTCGAGTCTTCATGGCTGCTCATTTCACCATTTGTTTCTTTAAACTCAGGCTGAGTCTTCTCCACTATAGGAACACGAGAAGAAGAGCTCCCTGTGATACCCTGGAGACGAAAACAAAATTCAAATGACGGTTAACAACTTGATTCAACAAGTCCATCTGATAATATAGCATAAAAGAAAATAAAAAGACAGAATATAAGAACATCAAGATAGCCCATAGTCTCCAAGATAAAGAGAAGCCCATCTATAAGAAGAGAAACCAATAAGAACATGGAAACAAAGCATGACAAAATGCTATAGAGATCACATTCATCAGAATATCTATGAGAACTACTGCAGCAGCTGCAGCTGGCGTGGTTACACAAAAGAAAATACTAGAAATATAATGAAAAATGGTCCATGCCAGAGCCCTCAAAATCATGTATATCCTCCTTGAGAAAAGAAAATTTTCATGCATGAAAAAATATGCACATAAGAACCAAATAAACAGACAGAAAACAGGTCGTCATGCTATAGACGCCAAGTTTTTATTAAGTTATTATCAACCGCATCAATCCCTTTTAAATTTAAGAGACATCATGATGAGGACATCGATCCAAGGTTCAAACATGTGTATCGCCGGAAGCATCGCAGATCGTTGGCCACGATTCAGAGCTTATATTTCTAGTTGTTTATGCATTTTATTTTTATGTTTTCCTATTGTACCCTTATGTTGAGTTGAGTCATGTTGGGGCCCTGAGGGCAATTTAGTCTTTATTTCTTCTTGTATGCTTGAGACCTATATATATGGGTCTTTTCTCTTGTAATAGCTAATGAATATTGGAATGAAATTTTATGTTATCTTCTTCTTCTTGCATGAGAGCTTGAGAAGAGAGAGAGCTCAAGGGAGCAAATCGCCAAGGCCCACCAGTTCGTTTGGAAGAGTCCGCGACTCGTGGTTAAGTTATTGTATCCTTCTCGTTTCGTGTTTTCTTCCATCTTCTTCCCCTCCACCATAAGAAAATCTCTTCCAAAACTCTTGTTGCCGCCGCCCCCTACAAAGCCCGCCGCCAGCCACTCCCATGGCCCCAGCCGGCCACCTTGCCGACGACCTTCCCCACCCATCCAATCCCTCCTTCCGCGAGTTTCCAATTTAAAATTTGAAGTTCTAATTTCAAAATCTTTCCTAATTGAATTTCCAATTTAGAAAAGTTTTCATGACGAATTCCAACTTCAATTTAAATTAAATTGGAGTCTTTTAAATTTATTTCCACGTCATCTCCCCAATTGGAAACCTTCTCCCTGTGATCCCTCCCCCTTCCCCCTCTCTCCATGCCGCCGGCCTTACTAGGCCCTTCTCTCTCTCTCTCTCTCCATTTAATGCTCACTTAAGGCATTAATTCCAAGCCAATTTAAATCAAATATCAAATCAAATTCCCCCCAAATTTCATTCAAATCCTGAAATTAATTTCAGGTTTTGAAACAACACCCTCCCCCTCTCTTGAGAACCCGCCGGCCTCCCCCTCTTAATGGCCCCATTATTTGCCATTAATTCCCCTTTAACTCCCCTCAAATTTGAATTAATTTCAATTTGGATTTCCCTCTAAATCCACTAAAATCTGAAATTAATTTCAGATTTTGGGATTAAACCTATTGCCATTGGATCTCTCTTGGAAACCACCGGCCGGCTCCTCTTCCCCCTGCTCCCGCCGCCCCCTCATCTTGCTTCTCCTTGTGATCTGTGAAGTCAAAGAAGAAAAAAGACTACGCCGCCCCTCTCCGCGTAAATGACGCATGGCGGATCCTGAGCTTGATAGCGGATTCGTGTACGACATCTACGGCGACATTCACATCACCTGTTCGCAGTTCTTCGACGTTGAATTTGGATTTGACGACACTATTGAGGAATATCTAAATCGCATCTTGCCTATTCTCGTGGACGTCAAAGACGACCAATTTCAAGACTACGATTGGATCCTCCAAGGCCATCCATCCCCGCCATCTCCGCCACCGCCGACCTTTCCGCGGATCAAGGCCATTGGTGTTGCTACCGTCCTCGTGGCATCGTTGGGTGTGATGAAGACCTTTTTCCGCTAAGCGTAGTATAGTTGAGTGATCCATCCCCAAGGTGAAAATTCTCTTTATTAAGTTGCGGATTGTTGATTAATAGCTTTTGGTATTACTACTATCTTTGGTTACCTAGGAGTTTTGGCTAATCTACATGTACTTCCTCGCCTAAGCAAGTTGAAAACTAAGATTCTTTGATGAACTTGCTTGTTATTTCGATAAGTTATTAATTGGTAATTCATTGTCAACTATTCTTAAAATTTCTTAAATGAGCTCCTGCGCATGTTGGTTTCACATCACATCAACCAGGAAAAAGTGCGATAAAAGAAAAGTAATGCGAATTCCACCAAAAACGATTTTATTAAGTTATTATCATGCGAAGAAAGCTACTTGGGAAGCTATGCCAATGATCAGTAATGGATATTCTCTAAAATCAAACAATTCTATTTTTAAACACTTTAGAAACCAAATTTTAGAACATTTTGTGAATAATTGTTCAACTCAAAATAGCGTAAATTTGAATCCATAACAGGCTAATGTAACTTTTCTAAAAAATCAAAATCTCTCCTCTCTAAACTCTTCAAAACAAAATTTTTTTCTTGAGTAATTTTAAGAGTTGTTCAAACATCTCCAAGCATGAGAAAGTCATTGCCAAGTTATCTCCACTCCATGAAAAAAGTTAGATTGCAGTAGTAACCAGATAGTGGTGTAAGTCATAGATAAATTGAGCATGGATATAAGTCAAGTGGGTGCCCAAACCACAAAAATATTTTGATGTCCCAAATTCTCTATAGCCAAGATTTTATTTCTTACAGTTTAATTATTTATTTATTTATAAATTGCTTGGAATCCAAATTATTGCAGTTAAATATTTTGTACAATATAACGTTGAGTTTCTTGCTGTGCCTAAATAGCAAATACTGCTATTTTACCACCAATTCATTTCTAGATTAGCATAGGTAACATTGATTAGTAACTTTGTTGTTTATAAAGTATATTGACATGTTGTTGATATAGTACTTCATAAGTAATTGCACATGCAAGTTCTATACTGACAAATTAAGTTTTATCATAAATCCATTCACCAAAATTCATGCTGGTGTGGTGTTGCCTTTGGCTTGGACTACTTGATTTGCTATTTAGGTTTTGAATGCTACTTGTTACATTTTTAGTTTCCATTAGCACATTTACTTGTGACGAATTAGAATTGTTAGAATTTTATGAATTCTAAGTGCAAAAAGTAGTAACACAGCAAATTCACCACCACTCACAGAGAAGGATTTCTAAAGGAGATCCCTATAATAACGTATTATCATCATTCACTCATAGGTAAATTAAAAATTTGTAAGTATAATCATCATACTTTTGCACTTATATTACATTAGTTTACACTCATCCTATATTAGTTTGCAATTCACTTGCAAAACAAAACATCAAATCCACCTCCTAAACCCTAATCACAATAACCAAACGTCAAGCATAACTATTTTTCTATCGCCTAAACTATCTCTGTTAAAAAACAATACTAAAACTACCACTTCCTCAAAATTATAAATCAATCATGCGAAATCCTCTGATAATTAACCAGAGAATTGATTGGCAGGACTTAATAATTCTAATAAATCAACCAGAGATAGTTCATGATCTTCAAAGAGAATTGATTGGCAGGACTAACCTTTTTGTTTTGCCGAACAGCTTCAAGGTTGTCAATAATTTGCTGCACAGGCTTAAGATCACATTCCTCCAACACCTTGTCATCATTGCAATAATGGCACAATAGAACTTCTGATAAACTAAGCATTGCTTTAACAAGAACTCCGGCATCTTGCCCTTGAGATAAACATTTAGTAGGGGCGTCTAATGAAACTGGCCTTTCAGCAGAAAAACTAGCATTAAGTGAAGGCAAATTCGTTTCATTATTACTAGCATTCGTGCTTGAACTAGAGGAGCAATTTGGAGAAGTAGATATGTGATTAACAGTAAAATCAGTGTTTTGGACTGCTGGTATGGTCTCAATAGCATTTGTGCTGGCTTTACAAATAATATTTTCTTTTTGACTTATTTGTTTCACATGATCACCGATACCTCGTGGAATGCTTACCTGCTCATTTAACACACCAATACGTTCTGCATGTATATCAAGCTGTTCAATTTCCTTTGCATTCTCCACTTCGGCAGTATTTGATTCTCTTTCAGAACAATCTTGAAACTTTAGATCTAAACCAGACAAGTCAGTAACTGGGGACATATCTATATCCTTCCCATTCTCATTGCAAGCAAAAGTACCATCTTGTTCTATATCAGACTGAAACCTTAAAGACCCCTGATCTAGAACCAAATCATTACTACCAGTGGCTACACTAATGACAAGAGGCTGTAAGACTTCATCAGAACTAAAAGGATACTGACGAGACACAGAAGCACCTTTCCAGCATGGAGAATCCACAGCAACATTTAGATGATCAGGCATTTCTTGAGAAGCTTGCATGGAACCATCAGGTATAAAAGCACCTCTTTCAGAGTTAGAAGCATTGCAGCAGCTCAATTTAGCAACTTTGAATCCAAATTTTACATCCTTTGAACAATCAATGGACTGTCCTAGAGCTGAGATATTCCCTGATGGAAAACCTTTTATTAGTAATGAAGTTTCTGGAGTTCTTCGGTTTCTCTGCATTGCATCGCCAGAAATGCCCATCTTTCCAAGACCCTCATTAACTTCAGCGTTTTCATAGGTGTTAGCCTCACTCTGCATACCGATTACATAATCTGAATGATCATCATTCTTTCTGTGCAGGTTTGCATGCTTAATTGTAGAGTTTCCATTTTCTAAAATATAACTTGACACAGATTCATCCCTCTCATTTGATGGAGCATATCCTTGCCCTAAAGATGTTTGAGCTGGATAATGCACTACAGGATCTCTTGAACAGGAGTCAAGTTCTGAAATATATCTATCATAGGAGCTCGGAATGAAAGTATCACATTCCTTTACTACCGAAGTGGTTTCTGGAGAGTAGAAATAAGATGATCCTTCATTGGGCCACACAGTAGCGTCTAACTTTGCAGCAAAAGAGCCACCATTAGGCACCCTGCTCTTATCCACATATATTTGTTGATGACTTTCATCTAGCCATTCTGATCCAACATGACCTAGATTTGATGAGGACTCATTATGAGCTCCATGCCAAGAACCAAAAGAATCTTCATAGGCACTGAGGCTATCAACAATACCTCCTGCAAGATAACAAAAGCAGCAAAAAGATGTACTTTCAGATTACACTGACGCCTATTGTTGAATGAAAGAGAAATTCAATGCTCAAACTGCTATATCAGAAGAGCAACACACACAGGCATTCCTCACAGACTGCATAACAAATTTGGCTTAAAGGCAAACAAATTTGATAGAAACGTAATGGGAAAAAAGATGCAGAATGTATCAATGGTCTAGGATTTGAGCTGCAGATGCAATGAAAAAAATAACAAAGTATAATTAAAATGTGATGTATTTTGAAATGTATTTATATTTTCTTTAAGAATAATCGTATGATCCATCCAACTGAAATTAGAGAACATCTGATACTCTCCTAGACGCCACAAACAGGCAAATCTTAAGTTCAGAATATATAAAAGACCTGGAGAAAAAAAAATCCCTATAACAATTCCACTCTCCAACATAAGCTGGGGATCCAACACAACAAATTTACTTTCCCAACGGCTATAAACTTGATTTCCATGAATAGGAAGAATTCAATTGCCATGAATAAAACGTCCAAAATGTCCAGATATAATCGCCATAGCTTATCCGAAGGCACCCAAGAATCATCAACCAAAGGCACGTCTTTTCACTAAACAACGTTATATTTGACATCCTCCAACAATGATGACCACAAACAAATCATCCAAAATTTTCTAGGTTTAAATATTGAGTTGCTTTCAAAACTTCTTCTCTAAATGAAGAGGTGCTGATGAAACCTAGTTGGTAATTTTATTAGACAGTTCAAGATTTGGGTTACAAATAGAAGTACTTTGTATTAAACATGCAAGATTTTGATGTTACAAATGGATTGCTCCATAATTATACCATCTTGAAAAAATGTATCAACCACAAAAGCAATCCTTTTATTGCATTTGGTAGGCCAGGTAGGGCATGGAAAAAATTGATGTTAATATTTTTAACACTACAAGTGATAGAAGGCAAAGGAGTGTAGGTTAAGAAACAACTCATTCAACTAGATACATAAACAGTATAAGAACAAGGCATCAATTGGATCAAATCAATTGGATCAAAGATCGGGAAGAATAAGCAAAAGACAGCACAGTACAATGAAAGTAAATCAGCGAAGAGGCAAAAAGAACAAGGAAATATGTATAAACAGCAATCTTACATCTCCCACAACAGGTGCAACCGAAAATATAATCACAACCGGTCCAAACGACTCAAACACAAGCAGCCGGTCCACATAGCTGCCACCGGTTCAGCTATATTTATTAAACAAATATGTATACTTATTGTTTTAGTGTTAGACCAACCGGTCCATGCCAATGTAAGGATTGGGTTGGGTCTTTAGGCTTCTAAAAGTCTATATATACCATGTATCATGTTGTATTAAGTTTCATGCAATAGAAACTTTGTTTTCTCCTCCTCTCTTCGCTCGTGGAGTTTGCACCTATTCAAAAGGTGTTTTCCCTTCTTGATCCCTCAAGAAGTGTATCAGTGTACAACCTATATTGTGTTGTTTAACTAACAAGTACGAAACACAGTTATTACACATGCAGATCTTGTTTAAGATTAGGCCAAATATAACTATCCTCTACCAGAACAACAATCTTACCTCTATCAAAATGAATTGCAATAACCTCTGCATGCAACTACGTAAAAAAAAGGAAATTTTGCAAAGAAAAAATCAAGAATACATAAATGAGTTCTTTACAAAAACAATCATCCAAAAAGAAATGTCTTCCAAGTGGGTTGATTACAAA
Organism: Dendrobium catenatum; assembly: GCF_001605985.2. Taxonomy (NCBI): domain Eukaryota; kingdom Viridiplantae; phylum Streptophyta; class Magnoliopsida; order Asparagales; family Orchidaceae; genus Dendrobium; species Dendrobium catenatum. Next base: position 225,713 of record NW_021318787.1, read on the forward strand.
TAAAAATAAAATAGATGTCACAATATGCCGGATAAGATAATCATCTGAAACCCAATGAAAAAACCAACGACCCTAATACCCATAATATTTCCAATGTGGCTAGTTTCGAATTAAGAGCATAAGTAGTCTCATGATCAACACCCCACGTTGTGTTTAACGAAAAAAAAAAAAAAAATACTCCTAAAAGAATTGTATCCACTTAGAAGGTTAAAGGCCAAATTTCCTCTAAAAATTTAGGTGTTGTATGACTAGGTGGTCATAAAACATAACAAACGTCCTGGATAAATAATACTAATAATATCAAATTATTTGCCCAATATCATAGAACTTGCAATTATAATTTGACTATTATTTAGCCTAACTCAAGTCCTCAGTAATGAAAATTACTATATAACCATCCAAACTCAACACTTCTATGCAGATAGCGGTTGCATTACAAGCCACCTCTATGACTTTACAAAAGATAAATTTAGATATATGAGCATGGGTTAGTAACTATCCCATATCTTGAGAAGTTTGAGGTGGCAGTTAAAACTGTTGGAACTTGTATTTATTAAGTAAATTGCAAATGAGTGATAAAGTGATATGAAAAATCCTAATGAATCTCCTACACAAAGTAGCTAACTTACCCAAAAAAAAAAACTCCTAATGATATGAATATTGACTTGATTTCCAACATATGCTTCAAATGCAAGACCAGTCCTTCCAAATAGGCTTGGTCGGTTCATTTCACGTGCAACATGTGATCATATTACATTCAAATCTCACTTCAGTAACCTTTAGTCAGCCACTCCAAAGAAGTCCATGAAGATTGCAATTGATGAATAACTCCCCTCCCTTTTCTAATTTCCTTGTAGCCAAACACCCCAATGATTATTGATGTATTTTTATTTCTTATTCCTCTACATAATTCTATATAAGAACATTCTTAAGAATTAATGAATAAAATATTGAATTGATTTTGTGTAACACCCCACAATACCCCTTAACAGTAAGGTAGAGTGTAACAAGAATAAACATACATTTCTATCACTAAACATCTCATTATGATTTCATTACATTAAGACTTCATATAAAAGATCATACAAACTTCATCTAATACAATAAAGGAAGCATGTACCAATTCCCAAGTTTCATCAAAAACCTACTACAGAGCCACTAAGGGAAACCAAATAATTTCAAAGTAATACATGTCTAATTTGCTTTCATAACTTGAAAATTAAACTTACTAACAAAAAGTAACCTAACATGAAAAGAAGAAACACTTGCATAAATTAGCATGCATCAATCTTCTCTTTTCCCTTTCCTGTAACAACAGCCAAAAGAAAGTTCTGGTGGGCTCTGAGGCTCAGCAAGTAATGCAGGATTAATTAGCAATTAAAATAGTATAACATGAATAATTACAACATTGAAAATTATTATTGAAACATTACAAGTCTTGATCAATATCATGCTTTGCTATCTTTTGAATCTTTTTTGAATATAAATTTTATGTGAAATATTTTGCTATATTTTCATAACATTATTCAATGGAGCCCAGGTAAACTTGGCATTATCGCCATTGAATTACATAGAGGTCCCTTTTGCCCCACCTGCTATGCAGATTTCATAATTCTTTTGGGTCCTTTTGCCCCACTTATCATGTAGTTCTGATATGGGAACCATTTTGTCCCAACTACAATGATAAGGTATACATTATTCATAGCCCAACTTTACATTAATTTAGTATTCAACATTCTTTCATAATTCATATCATATCAGTCTTCATTATCATTCATGATACATCTTGTGTAAGGCTAATATACATAAGTTTTTCAAGAAAGATCACCTTAGAAAACTTTCCAATGACCTTACAAAACATTGACTTGGAATTATATTATGACAAAGATATAAACATCATGTCATATTTAAAGGTGTGAAGAAAACATTCTAAATCAAAACAAATGAAAAATAACATATAAGTTTATTTAAACATTAATCTTTGCTTTACTTACCTTCTTGCTGAATGCCCTCTCCTAATTCTACACCAAGTAATCTTCTCCTTTGATAAACTATCTTAAAACTTTCTTTCTGCATAAATACAATGTTTAAAATTGTGTATTCGGGTATTGAGGCGTTTTTCATTCGTGAGGCGAGGCGTAAGCCTCAAAATCAAAAGATTGCGAAAACATAAAATAATAACTTTTTTATATATTAATGAGTGAATAATTTAAAACATAAAAAAGCTTAAGATATGAAGTGAAATCAAAATATCCCAATAATAAGATAACATGAAATATAGTTCAACTCAAATTTCTATCTTTCCCAAATCCCAGTATTCTTTTCATTAACATATAATTCCAATTTCCAAAAATAAATAGCAATGACATATTACATAAGAACTCATAAGTCATCAGCACTGTCATCACTAAGGGATTCTTCATTTGAATCATCATTATGATGAACTGCTCTCTCCCCTTCCTCCTCTCCCCTATAGAATCCAATGTCGGGCATTTACTTCAAGATTTATGTAAGTTTTATATTCCAAAGTCACTGTGCTGATTTTCAAATAGTTCCTGAACTGTTACAGTGGTCTCAAGCACTGTGCCAACCAAAGAAACAAATTCTGCACTCAGCCGAAGTCTACTCTAAGTATTCCATAGAAATATGCTACAGGACTCTTGGTCGAATGCTTCAACAAGCCTTTCTACTCAAATTCTTACCGAATTGCTCTCTTCAGGATAGCAGCACAGTATTGAAATAGCTTATAACAAATTTCTGCGATCCTGGCTACAGTAACTATCTCCGAACAAATGCACAGTGTTTCCTGCACTATGTCGACTCCTTCAGGCTTCCTGATGGCGGTTCTTCTATCGTTCCGTGAGAAGACTTTTGGTATGCGTGAAATTCTCTCGAGAAGGGATTTGGGAAGATGTAGATAGAGATAAAGAGGGCCCACAATAACTGATTTCAACCAAAGAGAGCATCTCTTGAAATTAAGAAATTATTTAATTGATTTAATCCAATATTTATTACCACAAAAACAATTGTTTTCTTAACATAAATAAAATTGTAATTAATTTGATTCTTACCTAAATTTTCTGGCATTACATTTTGCTTGTGAGAAAACCCTTGAGAAGCTTGGTGGTCAATTCAACTTTGAGACTTTGGTGAGTTTCAACTTATCCACTTTGGTATTTATTCCTCTTTTTCCTTTTACCTCCAAGTTTCAATTATATACCTAACCCTAACCACTATTTATAGTTCCTCCACAATCCTCAAAGTATCCCCACATCCCTGTAGCTATCGATCAAAGCCTTTCATACTAAACCATACAAGTTCCCTCTCGGGTTTGGCTCCCTTCCCTGAAACCTAAGCTATCTCAACTCTTCCATAAAACTCTACATGCCTCCCTCCTAACTTGAATAAAGCACACCACCTCAACCCGTCACCCAACCTCAGAAAAGACTATAGCCAAGCTGTTCACCCTCCACAACCCCACAAAATTTATTTCCTTCCATCATCACCTCCCAGCCTCCTCCATAACCCCACAAGATCTAATCCAAATCATAGACACACTAACCAAAAGTCATTCCATATCACCATACTCCGCCCACAAGCAATAGTAATACCTTTTACCATCAAGAACCTTTAACCACCATCCATTATATCAGTATCAGAGTTAAGGCTACAATGATGTGCTTGACCAAGACATTCAATAAGTTCACAAGGCATAATAAAGAGAGAAACAACTTTAACAATCAAGGCATCTAGAAGTAGTCTAACCTCCACTTGTCGGTAAAATCCGCATTCCTATCCGCTTTCAAATTCCTTTGTAATAGTAGATTATCCTTGCATAGAAATCTAATATTTTGACTAGTCATTTGGCAATTCTATGAACTATTTGCATGACCTCCAAAAATTTTAAGCGCCACATAAAGCCAATAAATCTAAAGCAACCCCACAACTAATATTAAGAGTCCCATATTTGTGAGGATCAGATACACTTCTAAATTATCATTTACAACTGTTGATTGTGATCTAAAACATTAAATTTTATATTTCTTGTTGTATGGTTTTGATTTACTAGTATATAGATGCACATCAATGTTTATGGAAGTTAACTGTCTAATAAATATTTAACAGCAATTTTTTTCATGCTTTCTGCATAAGCATATCTTAAAAGGAAAAGCATTGCACTGTATTTGTTTTTGAAATCATTCCCCAAAGTCAATTTCATTAGATTAATTTCAGGATTTATATATAACTGTAAAAAATTTCCAAACTCTACTTGGAAATTTAAGAACAAGAACAGAAGAGAAATTTAAACATTTTCAATACATGTTGGAAGCTATTATGATCCAATTGCAACTCTTGACTGTCAGGAATCAAGCAAAACTTGCTGAAAACAATCAACCTGATTGCAATGCTCATCATAGGGACGAAAACTTTAATAAAATACTGCAAAGACACTAACTTATAAATGAACTTAAGGCTTTAGATGAACCCAATAGCAAAATAAAAACTGAAGCTCCTTATTTTGATAGATTAATGATCCAAACATATCTTCAGATTCACTGGCTCAAATGGATAATTTTTTAGCTGGTATAATATAAAAGAATATCAACGAATTCATTTTGCTAAAATGAAATTAAGATGATATATTAAAATATATTAGAATAACTTGCTTGTCAAAGAGCAAAGAAAAAGGAAAAATGCACAAACCTAAATAGAAATAGAAGAAATATTAAGATATGAGTAATGCCTTAATAATAATAATAATAATAATAATAATAATAATAATAATAATAATAATATAATAATAAGATATAAGTAATGCCTTAGGCATCAATATAGAAAACTGTAGAGTCAATTGTTAACTCTAAGATAAGAAACAATTCATGTAATTGAATACTAAAACATATTTGAAGATTTGTTGGCTAGGACAGACTACATTAATTACGATTAACAAGTAGCTAACAACTTTGTGATTCACCTTATAAAGAAAATAAGGAATGAGCCGGTGCATATAGATCCGTAAAATTTTGAGACATTTTTCACCATGAACTTTTAAGTGAAAATAGAACTAATTCCCAATTCCAAATACAAGGATCCTGCCATTTCTAAGCTTCTGTTAGGCCAATCAATGGACCCTCCTCCGTATGTCTACATCTGCCGAACATACCAACTTCTCCTAGGAACACGAAGGACATTACATTTTCAAATGCCATAAGATAGTCCACATGTAAAACCAATGTAAGTCATAAATTCTATTCTTGGAACAGTTTGAACCTAGTTAATCTCATGACTCAGGGAAGATAGGATGATACACTATTTTTTAATGAATGGTCACAATCACATTTCGATGTCATGAGATGTCTTTGTTCCCCCATCCATTTTCAAAGACTAGAGACATATCAGTATTTTTCATAGGTATACCACCTGTAATAAGATAAGATGTTATATAAATTAGTGAAGGTGGCAGTTTAATGAATGGCACATCCACCATGCACTAACAAGAACAAAACAAAACCTAAGCACCATCCAAGGCCATTCCATGTTAGATGGATTAATAACACGCATTTGTCTATGACAACAATATAGTGGGCCCCTATTAGATATAAGAATCATATATGGTGTGATGTTTTCCTCATAGATAAAGCATGAATTCTTCAAGGCAGACCGTTCCATTATAACATGAATATTATCTACTACTGTCATGGGAATACTTATGTCAAAAATTAATATTACTTAAAAATTATATTTAATAAATAATTTAATTAAAAAATAACCAAAATGCCCCTTTATTTAACACCAGTAATACCAAAATTTGATGTTACGACCAAAAAGACCCTTTTTAAGAAATTGAGGGACCAGGTCCCTCAAAAAAATTGGGGACTATTTTGGTCATTTTCTCAATAAAGAAAATAACATCAAATTATTTCCCATCAAGCCAACAAGTCTAAACTATTTCCAATCCTAATGAAAATGAAAACACCAATTCATTGTGTTGACTCCCCTGTTAATCCCTCTTCGTCCCCATCTATTTTAGACACCAAGTTTGTGACCCTTCCTTCTCTACATCTAGTTTTGATCATAGGGATTCCACTAAAAACATTAAACTAAAATAATTTTAAAAAAGAATTTTTTATGAATCTTCCTTTTCTAAGGAAGATGTTCCACTTTCTAAGATTGATATACTTATTGTGGTCTTAGATCTTCAAATTGAGTTTATTGATGCATCCCCTAATGAGCTTACTAATAGATTACCCTCTCTAAGTGATATACAGCCTAACATTAATCTGATACTAGGTCTGCATTGCTAGATTTGATAAACTCCACAGTATGCACCCTAAAAAAAGAAGTTGATGGTTTGCTTTGTATTCCTCTTAATCCAGTTAATATATTTCACATCATTCATTGATGATACTGCATTTTCATTAGCACTTGATTTCCACATTCTTTATTCACTTGTGCCACTCATGGTTGAAATAAGCATTGGTTAATATGCTAAAGCTGTTGTTCGAAATATTTATTATATGAATACATTGAAAGTTAATATGCTTTGTTGATTGATTTTGGGACCGACAAGTCATCCGATTTTGGTAAGAATCCTTAAGCATACGGATAAAAAGTTCTAACCATTTGGTTGATCCCTTTATCTCTCTTAGATTGTAATACGTGCTCCTTCTCTCCCTCTTTGCAAGTCCCACTTGAGGGTTTTATTTTTTTATAAATAGCTTTAATTTATTTTCACTATAAAACTTTTGAAAAAGTTAATATATACTTCCAAACTTTATATAGAATTAAAAAAATTTAAAAATAATTTTTTCCTATTTTTCTAGTTTTTCACATCGAATTAGAGCAAGGTTAAGATTTCCTTTTTTCAATATTTGCTCTCTTTACTTGTTGTCGGGATTCTTTATTCTCTTCATTATGTTAGACATCTCTGGCTTCTCTTCTAAGTAGTTAAACATCATGAATGCTGAAAGTCAAACTAAGGGAGAACTCTAAGGACTATAAGCCTCATATCGCTTGAATAAGAAAAACTATCTAAAATAGTACCAATTTATGCAAACCCTTCTGAAAAAATGGAAACTAGGTCCTCCTCCAAAATTGAAGAACCCAAAGTTTGTAATATAAGATGAAGTAGATTCCATGATCACAATGTAGTTGTGAAATAACGTGATGCCTACAATTAGAGGATCATTTATGTCCCGCTTTACTGCAAAAGACACTTGGGATGCCATCAAGAAAATATACTAAGTCAAAAATGCTATCCTCATCTACAAGATGACAATAACCAACCAATGTCACCTTTTTTATTATTAAGTACTTTAATGCAATAAAAGTTTAATAGCTTAAATTGGATTATTATCAATATTCTAAGATGACATCTACAATAACGCAATAATTCTTGAGTAATTTGTAGAATTAAAAAGAGTGTTTGAGCTTCCTGTAAAATTTAATAATGAAATCAACCAAATTTGTATCCAAATCTTAAGCAAAGATAGTCTACCATCACTAAATGAGATTGTTTTCTCTCATACGAGGCATAAAAGGAAGAAGGATGGTGATGCTCAACACTCCAACCTCAAAAAAATTTATCATGACAACCACCAAATCTCAATGTAAGGGACTAATTGTTATATATTCTTTTCCAGGTTAACTATAGCAAAAAAGAAATGACATAAAAAATGCTAAAAACTTCAAAAAAAAAAAGTCCCAAGATGGTAAAAATAATGGTTGTCAGAAAAGGTAGGCCTATCTTGTGAAATAAGACGAGCTCAATCCATAAGAAATTGACAAAGTTAGCAACTGTCCTAGGAAAAATCATTTAGATCATACTCTCTAAGCTCAAAATAGTATAACTTCTACTCTTTATTTTTAATGGATTAAATAATTTCCCTCGCACTTGTATCCAAATTTAAAAGCCACAAACCACATGACTAATATTGTCAACCTTTTCAAACACAAAAAATTTTCCCTATTAATAGAAAAAATAAAAATGGTCAATGGTTCTCTAACAACTGCTAAAGGTCAAGAGAATGTTTAAATTTCCTCCATATTTACCCTCTTTAAAGTACTACATATACCTCATCTTACAGTAAATCTTCCGTCAATCCATAAAATTACTAAAGACTATAATTGCAAGGTAATATTTTTTACTTATCACTATGCATTTCAGAGCCTCGTTATAGGGAAAACTGAGTAAGCTAGAGAAAAGAATAAGCTATATTTTCTAGAACATGGAAAAACTTATCATATTTCTTCATTTCTACCCTCGATACAAAAACTATTTTGAAATATCCTTAGAGGCTAGGCCATATCTCTTTTAAAACCCCAAAATGTATGTTTCATTACCATTTCTTGAATGTAAATAATAATATTGAATTTTTTGTAGTGAGATTTATAAAATTATCAAGCATCATCATATTGTTTTTCCTAAAAGTGATTTTAAATATTCTACTTCTTATATAATTATTCACTGTAAATTTTGAGGATCTTCTAAAATCCCCCAAATTCTAGAGCAATAAGATTTATCACTTTAATTAAAGATAGCACCAGGATAACATAAGTATATCATATAAGATAAAAACTTGTCGTCGACATTATTCTCATCATTTTTATTGCGAAAATACAACAATAATTCTCTGTTAACATTAGAGAATTTTAGACTGATAATCTTAGTGATTATTTTCATCACAAATTACCAAATTTTTACAAGAAAGTATCATCCATTAATCCTCCTATCATTACACTCCCCAACAAAATACTAAAAAAATCACCATCTTTTGGAAGTCACTAAGGCTCTTCACTTCTAGAATCAAATGCTAAAAAAATATTGGGGAGAGAAAACCTCACTATGACAAACCTAATCAATAAGATACCCTCAAGATTGGTTGGATTCAAAAGTTCCATACACTATCTAATTCTTCCCCATTAAAAACTATATCTCAAAAATTCCTCCAAACAACATATAGGTAAACTTGGTTCTAGGGTATTCCTAGTCAAAAATGGTGTAAGTGTCATCATCTTACCACTAAAAATTTATTTACTTCAAAATTTCACTTTTAATGAGAGAGAATTTTGTCAATCAAACCCATCTTTAGTAGAACTTTGAATTAGAAGATAAGTTTGATGAATCATCTTGACATTTATAACATTCAATTTGAGGGGGGTGTAAAATAATAGTGGGACCCCTAAGTCAAACAATCTTGGTAGAGATTCTTAAGCACTTGAGCACACGAATTAAGAGTTCTAATATTTGAATTGATCCACTTATGACACTTAAATTGCAAATCATGTCTCATTTTCCTCGTCTACTCGTCAATCCCTCTTAAGAACTTTTTTCTTCTTTTAAAAATCATTTGATTAATTTTCATGGCAAGTCTTTTGGAGAAATCTATATATACTTTCACACTTTGTATAGAATCACACAATAAAATTAAAAATACTTTTTTTCTACTATAAACATTCCACATGTTCTAATTTGCATTCATCAAGAACATTTTGATGCAGGACTACTTGGATGAGATGCTTATGGATTCATTTAGTCGTTGCACAACTCTTAGATTAAAATAATCTTAGAATAAAATTACTAGCAATTCTCAACGAATGTTCAAAACAAATAAGGAGATACTTTGTTTAGGCGAAATTACATGCTCTGAGTTTGAAGCTTTCAAAGTAAGTAAGAAAATCAAACAACACAAAATAGTAGGCTTCAAATTAATCTCTAATCTAACAACGAGAATTAGGATGCATAGAAAGTACACTCAAAAACCTACGACTTACTAGGCTTAGCAGGAGCACTTGGATGAGTCTTTGCGATTACAATCAAGCCAACGAGAATTTAGATTTCAGAGAAATAAGATACAGGTGAGAAAAGAAACCTTTGCCAAAAAGATGTGGAGATTTTCCACTCACGGCCTTCGACATGCACGTTGATGGTGTCCGTTAGAAAGCACAAGATGCCATCCACGTCCTCTTCAAGTATAGTCAATCTCCTTCTCCTTGAAGACGTACTCGGAAATCTTGAAAGAAAGAAGCTTCTCTTGCCTTGTGGAGAAGGGAGGGGACCAAAGCTGAAATCTGAAATTGGTTTCAGATTCCTGTAGGTAGGTTAAGAGAAATAGTAGGAATGAGCCAAGATGACTCCTTGGGAACTTCGGCCAGTAGCAGGTAACGGATTCCCAGTCTTCTCACAGGGGAAGCAGGATCCAGGGAGAGAAGGTGGGTTCGGGTATGAGAGGGGGCGGGTGCTGGGCGGTAAACAGAGAAGAGAGGGAGGGAAATTCTTTCCAAATCTAGGGAATGGATTAGGAAAGAAATAAGTAGAATAAGGATATGGGAAAATTCGGTCACAGCAATACTTTGAATTATTTCTAAATAAACTTAACATGCAAATAGGAAATTAATCCCAATTTTGCTCATGTGGTGGCCGGCGGCATTTATGGACCAGGGCTTGATTGAAGAGAGCAATTAAGGCTTCCTAATTTAGGATTTAGAATTAGGAAGTAATTAATTTAAATTCTCTTGATTTGAAATTTCAAAATAGATTTAAATCACATACTTTCCTAAAATAGAAGAATTAATTTAGGAAACAATTTGAATTCAAATTTAGGTGAATTTGAATTTCAAATTACCCCAATTAATCCCAACCCCAAATTAGGAAATACAATAACAGTGGCAAGGTGGA
>NW_021318787.1:241825-292792 GCF_001605985.2 Dendrobium catenatum
AACCACGAACCCGACTTATCTAGGTTGGTGGGTATTACGCCAATCTTCTTCCTCTCCTAGGAAGCTCTCTCCATTAGAACTCTATAGCTCTCAATGCTCATGCAAGAAGGAAATTTTCATCATCAATCATTCATTAGCTCAAAACAAAGGAAATGAGGCTATAAATAGCCGGGTACAAAGACTCAAGAAAATAAAAGACCAACTTGCCCTTTGGGCTTACATGCGACCACTCCCATGAAAGGGGTACAAAGGGAAATAATAACGACACCTAAGCAAATAAGAAAATGCATAAATAAAATAAAATACAATCATGACTCAGAAATACAAGGACTCGATCGTGGCCGTAGATCGGCGGCCACGTCTCTGATAAACCTTCCACGATGATCTGATGTCCCCATCACATTTTCTTATCATAAAATGTAAACAGCCACATAAGAAACGTAATTTGACTGCTGCTTTTCTAGATTTATTTCTTGATATCTTTTCATTATTCGTGATATTTTGGCATGTCAAAGAATTATAAAGACTCAAGACTTACAGATTACTCCAATTGCCTGCCATAGATATTCACTTTGTAGGTGTCTTTACAAATCTCTCAAATAAAGTTCCTATAACCAAAAGACACTATAGCTCTTGAAGAAATGAGGATAACAAAGACAAACAGCATATTTCATCTAACCTTTAGGATGACATGTCACTTTAACTATGCGGATAAGTATTCTTTGTGGTATGTATTCAATGCAACACCAACACATGGTCAGATCATAGACTATAGTACTGCATCAAGATTGAAATTTGTCATCATCATCAAAGCATACATGATTATCAAAGCAAAGAGCTTGAACATCAAGGATGGCTGTCCATGGCTTGGTTTCCAACATATGCTTTAAATACAAAAGCACTCTCCTTTCAAACTAGCTTAGTTGGTAGGTCACTCCAAAGGTCATAAGAATTATAATCAATGAAGACCACTCCCTTTCCTAATTTTCTTTTAATGAAAACCCCCAAAAGATTATTCATGTATTTATATTTTATTTTATCTACATAAGACCATCATGTACACTATTATGAACTAATAAATGAAATATTGAATCGCTTTTTGGTTTGTGAGCAACCTAGAGAAGCTTGGAGACCAATCCAACATTAGAACTTTGGTGAGCTTCAAGTTATCTAATAGGAAACCGTTGAAGTTTTGAAGTAATTCCTATCAATTTCGGAAAAACAGTGAGAAAAACTCTTCCGAACTTAACGAAAACAAAAAAAAACAATAATTTTTATTGCAATAATCAAAGATACGGACGGAAAATACAATGATACAATTGATCCTCTATTCGAGAGGAGTATCTTTCTCTCCCAAATCTCTAGATGCTGGTAGAGCCCAAAGAAACTAAGAGATCTCAAATTTCAACCAAATTCAATATGCCTAACCCTAGGAAAACAAACTATTTAATGCATACAATCCAAAAGGAAATCTCTAAACAGTCCCTACATTCAAATTTCCCCCCTAACTCCCTCAAAAATCTTTCCAAAACAGTGCAGTTTGGCCTAGGCATGCGATCGGTGCATATAGGAGGCGGACATTCTCCGCCTATTTCCAGTAAGCTAATCCTGTATGGACCGGCTAGACTGATCTAGTGGACCGGCCTAACAATACTCCCCTCCCAAAGATCCACCTTATTCGCAAAGTAGAAAGACAACACCTTCCTCCATTCCCTCATCATCACAAACGATAAGAATTTGATGAGTTCAGTCATTACACCTGCGCCCCGGAGTATACTTCTCATCACATTTGAAACAGAGCTCCTTCGCCCTCTTCTCTTGTATTCCATTTCTGTGAGATTCTTGATGTTGTCCCCAAGTTTTCTTTTCCTCTTGCAGTCCTTTCCTTTGAAGTATCCCGAATAATATATGATGTTGGCACCTTTGATGCCAATAAGGTGGCGGTCATCCTGTACGAGCCTCCTGAGCTGCAGCCTCCCATCCCTCTCTCCAGTTGTCTTTGATCCTCCACCAGCTGAGTTAGCTCCACGGCTTCTCCCAAGTCACAAGGCCTCATCACTCAAACTGCTGCCCGAATCTCTGATGTCAATCCCTTCATGAAATTTTCCTCTAGTATTGTCGCAGGAAGACAATCCAATCGGCTAGCAAGGTACTCAAATCTTTCCCGATATTCCATCACTGAAACATCCTGTGTCAAGGAGAATAACTGCTCGTAGAAGTCTCCTCCCCTGTCAGTTCGGAAACGTTCTACCAAACAATCCTTGAACTCCCTCCAACTCAGTATGGGTCATCGCATTTTCCTCCACTAGTACCAAACCAAAGCCTTCCCTTCCAAACATAGATCAGCTGTTATCAGTCTCTTCTCCTCAGTCAACCTGTTGACAAAAAAGTTCCTTTCCACCCTGTAGATCCATCTGTGTGCATCTTCTCCCTCAAAAATAGGCCTCTTCAATTTTCTCACTCTCAGATCTCCTATGTCAACTCTGTTTCATCCAAAGTTTCCCATTCCCAAAGGCAGTGGTTATCCCCAATTGTGCCAACCATCTCTCATCCGCTTGCACCAAACCTTTCACCACAAGCCCACCTTCTCCCTTCAAATTCAGCACCCCTTCGATCATACTCAACCCCTCTCCTTTCAAATTCGATACCTCTTTGATCATAATCAAGTCCTCTCCTTTCAAATTCACCCCCTCTTCTTTCAAATTCAGCATCCCTCCACTCATGCCCAACCCCCTCAAGCATCTCCACATACCCTTTACCCAACTCCTCCCTAGGAAGCCTCAGGGAGGCATTTTTTTTTGTTCCCTCCAAAATCTCCACCTCTTGATCTTCCCTTCGTCTGATCGGCTTAGGGTTTTACCCACTTCCTTGGCTTTCAGCACCTTCCCTCACCTCCAACGGCGATATTTTGGTTTGACCCTCAAGAACTTTCTTCAACATCTCCTCGAGGATGGAAATTTTTGAATTGAACTTATCATGGAAGGCGAAAATATCATTTTTATATATAAAACTTGAGTTTGGAGAACTGAAACTTCATATTTTATTTGTCTGATCTCCCCTTCTAATACTTCCACCTTTCTTCGAGCCATGGGAACCTGGATTTAGGCTCCAATAGCAAAGATCAACAAGCTTGATGTGAATCTGGCCTCCCAAACAACAAAAACAGCAAGATCAGAGAGGAAAACACAGCGAAAATCAGCAAGGAAAACTTTTATTTCAGCACAGGAAATTGCTCTGATACTGATTTGATAGGAAACACTTGAAGTTTTAAAGTAATTCCTATCAATTTCGGAAAAACAGCGAGAAAAACTCTTCCGAACTCAACAAAAATCAGAAAACTGTAGTTTTTATTGCAATAATCAAATTAACGGACGGAAAATACCAAGATACAATTGATCCTCTATTTGAGAGGAAGATCTTTCTCTCTCAAATCTCTAGATGCCGCACAAGCCCAAAGAAACTAAGAGATCTCAAATTTCAGCCAAATTCAAGATATCCTAATCCTAGGAAAACAAACTATTTAATGCATACAATCCAAAAAGAAATCTCTAAACAATCCCTGCATTCAAAATTCCCTCATAACTCCATCAAAAATCCTTCTAAAATAGTGCGGTTTGGCCTGCGCTTGCGATCGGTGCATACAGGAGACGAACATTCTCCGCCTTTTTCCAGTAAGCTGGTCCCGTATGGACTGACTGGACCGGTCTAACATTATCTTCTTTTGTGTTTATTCATCTTCCTCCCTTTACCTCTCAATTACTATACATAACCTAGCCACCATCTAAAACTCCACTACCATAACCTACAACTCCTCAACAACCATAAAATCAAGCCCACGACCCCTCATAGCCATCAACCACCATCTGCTATACTAAAACCTTAACTCACCCTTGTTTGGTTCCCTTCCGTAAACCCTAAACAATCCCAACTCTTCAACATGCCTCCCTCCTAACTCAAAACCCTAACACAGAACATCCACCCTCATCCAACCTCTCAAAGACCGATACCAAAGCCCTTCATCATCCAAAACATATCACCTCTCAGCCTGCTCCATAATACCATAAGATATAATCCTAATCACAATCACACTAGCCCAAAAGTTCCTTTCATACCACCATACTTCATCGTAAGCAATAGTAGTACCTTCTACCGACAAAATTCTCCTACCACCATCTATCAATACCCTTATAAGAACCAATTAGCTCTTTCCCTTTTTTAACTGCTACCCACACTTTTGTCAAAATAGGTAGTGACACTTCGCAATGTTGATTCTTGTTCACATTCATTGGAACATCAAACTTTCATAAAGGAGAACATAAAGGAGGGTACCTCATGTCTCCTTTTGGACTTATCTTTGCCTTTATGGCATTAATTAGTAGTTGGTACTGCTGACAAGTTACTTTAATGCATCCTTGCCTTGTATTTTCTAATGTTGAACTTTTACTTGCTAATGCTCAACAGTTCCAAAATGCCTTAGTTTTGGTGCTTCAAGTTTGCATGATGATATCAAATATACAAGAGAAACACAGATGCTTTCTCCAATTCCAAATTTCCATTATTGAATTTTGGATGTGAACGTGAGAAAGATTAACTCTTCATAAGCCCATCCAAAATTCACACAACAATCATCATTCAACAATGTAAAATAAACTTTAAGAATAGAGTTGAGCCAGCCAAAAAAAATAGAAAAAGAAAAGAACTTTCAAATTACAGGGCCATAAAATCATTTTTCTGGCATCTAAGAGCTAGACAAAACATATGCTCTAGGTAACATATCTTACGTTCCAAAAAACAAGAAAGCAGATTGAAATGCAATATATAATATTTTTTATCATATTTTATGTTGAACTCATCATAAGTTAATGTTGTAAAGAGCATACCCTCTATTAAGCAAGAATACAAGAATACCATATAAGAATTTCTCTCATATGACATAATAAGAGGAAAGCATGTTCTTGTGGAATCATATGATCCACCATATATGTCAATGGTACATAATAGCAAGCGCCAATGCACATAGCATGGTGAAAAGCACCCCAGGTTATTTGCACAACAAGATACAATTTATCAAGATATTACGCACTATCTTGATTTCTTTGATTTATTATTTAAAATTAATATTAACTAATTTCTTCTTTAGTAGTTTTAATTCATTTTTCTTAGCTTTGAGGGCTTTGAGCTGGACACAAGGCATGCATATGGCTTCAATTTTGATGATGCCAGATGAATGCAAAAGCAACGGCAAAGATGAAGTCTTGATAGGCACTTGTGCCTATTTGTTTTTATCATTACACATGTAAAAGAAAAAATAATCTTAAAATTTTATCTTCATGATTTTAATTATAATGAGCATTTTTTCTCACCATCCAATGCCTACCTTCTAGTTTTTTTTTCTTTTTGTTTTTTCATATTTTGCAGAAAAATGCACTTGAATTTTAGGTTTTGTTTAAAACCAACGTATTAAATGGTTTTAATAATTTCCTTGATCTCACGATGCAAAAGAGATGAAATGTTGCAATGTTATTCATGTGGTATACGTTTAAAACTAAAGGTAAACGGCTGAAATGTTATTCATGAATGATTAAGCACTTAAGCCTAAGAATCAATGTGTAACATTATAAGAGTGATATTTTTATTTGTTAATTTAGTTGTTTTCATTGCCGCCACAATTTATGTTTTAATCTAATTGTCATTTATAGATGTTCATGCATATATAGTTGTATTTTATTAATTATTTTTTAATGTTTGTCTCTATAATTAAACAAGTGTGTGCTACACCATATGCTTTGTTATGGCTCCACGTGACCTTTGTGATGTCATGCGCTATTTTTCATTATATGGTACTCTCCTAGGTGCGAGAAAATTCAACAAATTGAGTTTTAAAAATAGAATTAACTCAAAACAAAAACCTGATAAGTGAGTGTGTTACTACTACAAAAACACTAAAAACATAAAATAGGGGATGTCATGCAACTAATCTACTTTACTAATGACTAAACTTTGATCTATACATACAAATCGAAAAAATTCAACTGCCAAGAAAGACATTGCTAATAGTCCTTTAGCATGTCTTCATATAATTAATACTGCCAATAAGCTACCCTAATCCCTCTTTGACTTTGAATATGATATGCTCAAAAAAAAAGAAAAAAAAAGAAAATATATATATAAAGTCCGAAATTGTTAAATTTGATTGCTATCAATTGTTTGATGTTTGATCATATGCACCAAAGGAACATAAATGCATTCTACAAATTTAGATCCCCCCCTACGTATTGGTTAGGAAGAGTCCTGATATGGTTCTACATGCTATGATGTGAAGCAGGTGATAGAAGATCAAGTTGTTTATATAACTTAGCAGTCAAAACCTAATCATGCATAATTTCTCAGGATTAAATATGGAGTTTTTTGTGTAACTTCTCTGATTGTAGAGGTACTGATGAAGCTAAGATGTTAAGCAACTAGTATAAGAAAAAGAAGAAAATTTTACAACATTGGTTGATAATACGTATAGCCATACAATTTCATCAAACAAAATTCACACTCTGTTTCTTATGGCAAGAAATAAATTTATCTTCTTCAAAAAATTTACCGACACAAAAAGAGAGAAGCAGGTCCGCTGCATATGGCAGGCCAAGGAAAAAAAAATCTAAGATACTTTTTTTGCAACTACATGAGATATAGGTGAAGGCATATATATCCCATGTGTTGTTCAAGTAACTAAAAATTAAAACACTGATCCATTATTCATGCAGATCTTGTTTAAGACTAGGGCAGAGATAACTATCAAGCAACAATCCTATCTCTACCAAAATGAATTACAACACCCTACGTGTAACTCTTTAAAAGTGAAAATTTGCAAAGAATACCTCCATTATAGAGATATCATTATTTGCGAAATATGCATTATTAGTGGGCTGATCATTCATCAGAGAAGAATAAATTACAAAAAAATCACAAGTAGGATAATCATAAATTACTCTCTCAGGACTAAGCACTCTAATACCCAATATATTTGTGATCTGGATACTTCCCACTAAGGGTCAGAAGGATTATGCTCAAAATCCACCTAGAGTTCAAGAAATAAATATGTTCTATTTACAGCACTCTATCCAGATAACAGATCAAGGGACTAATTTCTTCTAAGAATTTAGGTAATGCAGCTGTTGGTGGTAAGAAACATAATAAACTACCTAGATAATGCTACATATATGAAACAGTTTGCACAATAGCATAGAATTTTTTATTATAGCTTGACTATTTTTGCTGTCATACAACCTCAAAATAAAATAAATAAACCAGTAACCATACTGGCTCAACATTACTCCCATGAACTCTAATATTTCAAAAAAGAATAAATAGTATAGAAGCATGAGTCAATCACTACATCATAACTTGAATAAGCTCAGCATAGTAGCTTTAAACCATTAGAGCTCTTATTTGTTAAGATTTGTAAAGAATGGAATAAAAACTACTAATTAATCTCCTATAAAAGTTAGCTAAACTACAAAAATTACCAGTGATGAACATTAGTTGATTATCGTAATTCATTCATTGCTTTAAATTCTTTTGGGAAAGAAGAAATACACTCTCGAGAAATAATTAGCTCAAACTCCTTCAACTCATACCTGCATCTTAATCAAATTGGGAAGTTAGGTAGTGACACCTCATTATCTTCATTTTTATCAACATTTGTCAAAACATTTAACTTACTAAAAAACATGATGGAGGGAAGATATTTTCTCCTCTTTGGTCCCATATCAACATTAAGACCAACAAGCTCCCTTATTCAACTTTAATTTGTTATGCTCAATGGCAAGTCTTAAATTGGTTGGTTCAAGTTTTTCATGTTTGATTATTTGATCCAACGGATCATAAGGTTGGTAAGGGTGAGGGCTTATTGAAAAGTCAGAACCGTCTTCCCTTCAAATTCAACAAGAAATTCACCAAATATTCATAAAAAATTCACTCATAAATCAATAAAAAAAACCTTAACAATAGAGCTTAGCTAGCATAAGACTAGCAAACATAAACACAAGCCTAATGGATTACAAAATTATTTTTCGGACAGCTGGGAAGAAAAATTATGATGTGGGTAACATACCTAACCAGACAAAGATTGACATCTTGTTATGCAATATGCAATAGTTTTTAGCATCTTACGTTGACCTCATCAAAAGTTAATGTTACAACGAAGATGCCTTATATTTAAGGCCAACACCATACAAGATATTTCTCTGAAATGGAAATAATAATATGTAAGCATTTCCGGGTAGAGTTGCATCATATATCCAGCTCAAATAAGGGAACATATGATAACCTCCAAGATGCCACAAAACAAACTCTGAAAGTTTTGAATATAGAACTGACTTAGAAAACAAATTTCTTAATACAATTACACACAGCATAAAATGGGAAACAACTATGAACTTCAATTAATAAATTGTTAGGCCGGCCCAAGAGGGGCCAGCTGTTCCCATTGAACTGGTCCCTAGTGGACCGGTTTTCTACTATAGCCGTTGGCCCAGGGAAGGGAGAGAGAAGGGGCCGAATGCTCCTATGGGCCCACACCTTGATTAAAAATTGCTTTGGAGGGAAATATTTGAATTCGGGGTTGTTTAGGGATTTTGTATTTCTCATTTAAGTTTAATTAGTTGCTAATGCTAGAATTAGGGTTTCATCTTGAATTTGAATCTGAAATTTGAGATCTTCCTAGTGCTTGGGCTCTAGTCGCTTGGCTAGAGATTTGGAGAGTCGTTTCTTCCTCTCGAATTGAAGAAACTTGTATCGTTTGCTGTTTTTCTTCGTTTACTAGTAGAATCCATCATTTTTATCTCAGATTTCTACAGTTTTTCTCAAGTTGCTGCTGTCCTATTGCTGTTTTCCCTTTAGAAAACAGCAGATTTTCTATTGGAGGTGACTATTTCCTATCATAAATCAATTCTCTATGAAAGCATGAATTTATCTGTCATTAATGGCATTGCTAATAGTCCTCCAACATAACTAGAACAAAGGCATGCTTTCCACTATTTGCCTCTTAAACTCAGTGCCAACATAGTGTATGAGAAAAAATATACATATTATTACAATAACTGCACATCCACTAAACAGGACGAGGACCTAATTTCTTCTAAGACTTTAGGTGTTAAAAGTATTGGTAGCAAGAAAGAAAACAGAGTACCTACTTAAGCAATGAAAAACATCATAGAACTTTAGAATAGAGTTAATCTTATTGTCCTTCGTTTAGTTATACACTAAAGCAGCTAATTGACTAATCATCCTACCTCAATACCACTCCCAAGACAAAAAAATTGCATCATAAGCTCCCTCTAAGAATTTGAAAAGAGTAAATTTAAGTACATAAGCCTAGCTTTAATCTTGATTTCAGATCATAAAAATCTCAAGGCAGTAGTTTTACACCATTAGAACACTTCTTAAAATATATAAGGGGTGATAAAGTGGTATGAAAACAACTACTCTCCTACAAAAGGCACCTAACTACAAAAACTCCTAGAGATGAATATTAGTCGACCATTCTATCCTTGATTTAATATTCTAAGGATAAGAAGAAATACCTTCACAAAAGACAATAAATACTAATTAGATTATTACAGAAGTCATTAATGCTCTTACTTCAAATAAAGAGAAAAACATTAAGAACCTTCCTAAGATGAATAAAATTGTACCCTATAAGCCTATTGTAGAATGTCATCAAAAAAGACAAGAAATCTAATAACAAAAGGTCTGAATACATGAGTCATAATTTTTAGGAAAATAACATGCGCATTTGTTAGCTCAAATGGCGAACCAAACACACATATAAACAATCCATTATATTATAAAAGTTTGCCCTCCATCCTATCCATGCATGTGAACCTAAAGATAAAATTTCAAAAATCAATCTTCGAAAAGACCAATGTACATGTATAACAAGTTATCAAGCCAACAAATAGGAAACATCTATTTTATAGTTAATAATTTTATTAATAATGTGACTGTCCAACAATATGCATCAATCAATCCTACATTGTAGTAAAAAAGGATTAGAACTAAGCAAAGGATTAAAGATGATCAAGAAAGAACATCAATATTGTGTTGTATGCTACTAGCTAGGTAAATTATTAGGACCTAGATCTTCAAAATAAAAAAACTTAGCTAAAATCCTAACATAGGACCACTAAAACAACCAACCACATAGAACTAAAACTTTATAGTCAATGGTTCAGTTGCCCCACATCAATAATTGAGCTACAATGTTCATGACTTAGTCATCCACCATAGTTGAATGCAAGTCCATAAACTTAATCATCCATCATGGACTTGCAGGAGACAACAGTTGCTATCTTATCCTCTTGACAATCCTTTCTCATTATGTCCCTCAGATGCCCAATTGTGCCTAGGGGATTCAAACTTGCCACCCATGCTCTAATTCTAAACTGACATAGGACCACTTAGCATAACCAACTAGTCTAAAAGCTCAAACATATAGAAGTGATATAACTAAAGCATTATAGCCAATGGTATAGTCACCCTAGATCAACAGATGTGAAACACCTATAACTCATTCATCAACAATAATTGAATACAGATCCATAACTCAATCATCCATCGTGAACTTGTAGAAGATATAACAACTATTATCCTATGCTTTTGATAACCATGTGTCAAATCCTCTACAACAACCTAAGGATAAATAAACCCTTCAAGCCTCTCAAGATGAAATTCCTATTACCTCAATATATTACACAGCTTTCTATACAATATAAGTGAACTAAACCGCTTAATTGAGCTAACAAGAATATTGTTAGGTTAGAAAGGATTCAGAGCCATCTTTTTACTTTTTTATTTGAAGTCATGTACTAAACTTACCAAGTCACATAAAGATAAAATCACTAAGATCATCAAATAAAGCATGTGCAAAATCTAAAGGCAAAAATAAAGATACAAGCATAGCTGAATGCAAGTCCAAATAAAGATATTGTTCTTTGTTAAAGCACATTCAACAAGCCAAAATAGCTAGACAAAGTGAAAGAATAAAACAAGAATGAGATCAAGAACCCAAAAGGAAAACTAGAAGTCATAACTAAAAGGTGGCATCAGAATTATTATTATACTTGCAAGCATGTCATAAAAAACTTAACTAGACCAGCATCAATGACGGCTATTAAGGACATAGAGTTAAAAAGCCTGGAAGAATATTAAAGTTAATTCATCGCAACATATGCAGCAACCCCTTGACATTGCAAATAACTGTGATAAATTTGTCAAAAGAAAAAAATACACTCAACAACATTATTTTCTTTAGGTTAATAAGAAGAAAGTAGACCAAGTATGCACATTTAAAAAGAAAGTTTGAAGTTGAGCAAATGATCCGAGCCTTGGAACACATTAGCCTTTGTAAATTTATTCTCAGTTTAGATCTATCAAAACCAATCGTGGGATCATAAGTCATGGCTAAGTTAGCAAAAGCATTGTGGAATCACATTTATGCATCAGGTTTTTGAACAAAAACAAACATCCTAGCAGACTAAAAGAAGAAAGCCACCAAACCTATCATATAACCAGGAGAAAGGCTGCTTTTCCCAAATGGTCTAACCAAAAGAATCAGAAAGGTTGGGTAAAGTTTTTCTAAGACATAGGCCGTTCCAAAATTCAATCCAACATAAAATAGAAGTATAAATATTAAAGCTCACAATTCACACCCAGTGTTGGACATATTTTTCCATTTCACACTTCTCAACTCACATAAAGGCTCATTGAGACATCCACTCATCTAACATTTGGTTGTCAATTTCCAGCAGATAGAAAGGTATCACCTTCCCATTCTTAAGAAACTCCCTCCATCCTGGCACTACATGTTTTCTTCAACGATTCCAAGCCTAGAATTCTATCCATCCAATTCATTTCAGTGCATATTGAAATTTAAAAGTTCTCTTAGCTCGATTAACAAAAGATAAACTTCATAAATTACTAAAAAAAAATTAACCTAATAGCAAAAAAAATGAACAACTATCAAAAAAATAATATTTTCTTATTCAGTAAGCAAACACCCCATACTTTTCATTAACGCTGACGACATTTGACAACTTGCCAATGAATCCATCCAAGAAGAATTCACCACAGATCCTCTCGCTGGCCTCCCTTCCTCCAAATCAAAAGTTCCACTCCATCCTCCAACATAGCCCTTATAACTCGACAAATTCTCCAAAGTACCGTCCACAGAATCACGTGCTGGTGTATAATAAGGATAATACCGAGTTGCTTCCCCCGCGCCTAATCCAGAATTGAGATTGGTCAATCTCGATGCTCCCGAAGAAGAGGAGGACCAAACCGAGTCTCCCGTGGGAACGATGTAGGGAGATTTAGCAACTGTGGGTGGAGGTGGAGGTGGAGGGAGAGAATTAGGGATTGCGGCGGCGGAAACCCATCGATCGACGGTGAAAGGAGGAGCTAACGGAGAAAGGGTAGAGGATGACGAAGAAGGGGGCGGGGGCGGAGGTGGATGGTGGCAGCGGTCACCGGATCTTCCGATTCCGGTGAGGTGAATCATGGTCGTTTTCGAGCGATGATCAATGGTAAAAAGTTAGACAAAAACGGAAGAAGAGCGATCGGTGGTGCGTCTCCGTGGGGAGACCTGCAGACTACTTTTACGCTCCGTTTTGGGGGAAAATTATTAGTTCCCGGATAGGGTGCAATGAAGTCAAAAGCCTATTCGTGGGTTGAGTTTGAGCAGAATTTCCATATTGGACTATTATTGAGCTCGAGTTCAATACATATCTTGTCCCGGCTCTGAGTGCTCGTCGAGCCGGACTGATTAGAAGACGAAATCATGGTCCCGTGGACGGATTTGTGAAATTTGAGTTTCGATGTAGAGTGAAGCGGCGGGAGTGCGGGACTGTAGGAATTCTAGATCAAGCGAATGATGAACCGGGACCGACAACAAATAAACAACATATTCTAAATTTCAGCAGAGTGAAGAGCCGATCTATTTGTGAGGAGCTGTGGTCCATGGAGTGCGGCGTTCAATCGAGCTAGGGCATGTCTTCTTCGTCTGTCATTCTTGCAGTGCTCAAGCAAGAGGCATGAGTCGGTTGGTAGAAAGAAAGTTCTAAGATCTTATTAGGAGTTTTATTCTTCATTTTTTTATGTTTAATTTTTAGTTTTCTTTTTTTTTTTGGGCTGAAGTTCTTCTGATGTTGTAGCAGGAAAGGCTTGACGAGTTGGCATTTAGAGATGTCTGAAGTTCTTCTGGTGTTTCTGTATCTATATAATTCGAGGAAGAGTAACAAACCATTCCAAAAGAATTTCTTCCCAATTTCCTTGCTACCAGCAATCGTTAGCTTTCTTTTCTTTGTTGGAATTCTTGGGATGGCATTGAATCCATGGGATGGTGTAGTTATTTTTCATTTTCTATGCATCTTTCTCTATTGGAATGTGTTGAGAGAGTTGCTACTTAGCTTTGCATGTTTTACACTCTTGCAACTTGTATCTTTTTGATGATTCCAAATATTATTGTTTTGATTATTATTTTCTCTTAACACATTTTGGAATATTTGTTTTTGCTCTTGTGTGTACTAACATTTCAGGAAAATCATACTCCAGATTATTGAATACTTCAAATCAAAATCTGCTTAGAATGTTTTGTAACATTGGAGTCTGTATTTTTTCATTTTATTTGAGTCTGAGAGAGTGTGATTGTAATTGAGTAACTTAGCACACACACACTGATTGAGAGATTTAAAATTCACAATTTTTAAAACTAATCGTACAGTACGAACCATGTTCATACGGGACGATCTGGTCAGTTATACTCCCAAATGAGCAATTGAACGAACATAGCTGGCAAAAATTTTCTAAGTATAGATCATCAAGATGATTTTACCCATTTGTCCCAGAATGATGTCCTCTGGATTTGTCATTTGAACTATTCATCCAGATGATTTTACCCATTCGTCCTAGGATGATGTCCTCTGGATTTGTCATTTACACTATTCTTCCATACGATTTTACCCATTTGTCCCATGACGATGTCCTATGTTCTGTAAACTTATAGTCCGTCCTGCATTTTCGTATCAACGAGCCTTGGGAATAACTGTTCGTACTGGACGAACCCAGTTCGTACGGGACGATAATAGGGTACAAAGGCATTTCGTACTGATTCATTTTGAGATCGTGCGCAACAGTTTTTATACTGTTCGTACATACAAATTATGATCGTACGGACGATCGTGAACGTACAAATTTGAATAATTACAATTCTTGAACAGTTTTTTGTGTCTTTCTATAAAAGGTCCACTTAAAACTGTCTTGCAATCTTTTTGTCATTTGGTCTTTGTGCATACTTAAGGGAATTTGAAGGAGAGAGTGAGAGAGAGTGTTTGAAGGAGATTTCTTACTACTGGAGGATGAAGGGTTCACTTGGTTACTCATAGATAAGGATCTCTGTGTGTAATTTGTGATTACTTCATTCTTTTCTCTTGTCCTTCTAGATTTCTCGTGAGAAGATCTTTCAAGAATATCTGGTTCTCTGCCGACACTCGAGGAGTGTGAATAGCGGAAGGTTCTATACCTACACTTGCAGAGTGTGAACAGCGAAAGGTTCTCTTCCTACACTTGGAGAGTGTGAACAGCGGAAGCTACTCTGCCTACACTTGGAGAGTGTGAACAACGAAAGGTTCTCTACCTACACTTGGAGAGTGTAAAAGGACGAAGGTTCTCTGCCTATACTTGGAGAGTGTGAACAGCGGAAGGTTCTCTGCCTACACATAGAGAGTGTGAACAGTGGAAGGTACTCTGTCTGCACTTGTAGGGTGTAAAAGGATGACAGTTCTCTACCGCACCGGGTAGTGGTGGAAGAGAGTTTTTATGAAGGCTTCTCCGCCTTGCTGTGAGGGCAAAAGGAGAGAGACTAGTGGTAATAGTGCAATACTTGAAGTGAGAAACTTCAGGGAGTGGATGTAGGTCATGTTTGACCGAACCACTATAAATCTTGTGTCTTTTATTTTCCGCTACTTCTTATTTTTTTGTCTAGCTATTATCTATGGTTGAAAAATACTTTTTTAAAATTACTAAAAAATTCCATTGGTTTTTTACTTTCAAATTTAAATTAAGAGAAGAATTTTTAAAATTACCAATTCACCCCCCTCTTTGTTAGCCGTTGAGACAAAAGCTTAGGTATAATAACCTAACTCATATTTAACAAGTTTCAACAGAATGCATATGCATTATTATGCTCAGGATGAGTGAGGACGGAGGTCGACTATGCTGTTTAGGACAACAGAGGTCGTGACTATTATCGTCGATGATGGTGCTAAGGAGGGCGACGATGGTACTCAGGACAATGGAAGAGGACGACGCTGCTCGAGATGACGAAGGTCGTGATTGTTAGCCTTCTCGTGACTGAGTTCGACGAGCTGCTCGATGTGAAATAAGTCGAGCTCGAGCTCGATATTTGGCAGTCGAGCTCGACTTGAACACCCCCTGGCTCGAGCTTGACTCGACTCATTTGCACCCCTAGGTCCGGACACGGTACCTATCTCTGCATTCATACGCCAATAAAAAGTGGTCATATTGATGTATACATGTGGAATTTTTTTAATATAATCTTTTAATTTAATATATATCAGCCCAAGCCGACCCGACCTGGTCCACTATTTTCTCATTTTAAACGTAGGGTTGGCGCTATTTTAGAAACCTATGGAAGATCTAAATATTTATTGATTTTGAAGAAAAAACGAGCTAGAAAATTACATAAAATATATGGAATGCTCTCGGAAGAAAGAGGGGGAAGGGGTGCATGAATCTGAAGGGATACATGAATCAGAAGTTAACTTAGCTGGAAATTTCTCAGGTTTCAACATATCGATAAGTTTCAATCTCATCGCAAGTTGTATTAAGAAAAAGCGAGCTAGAAAGTTGTAAACAAAGTTGTGTAGAAGCACTTTTGTTGCGCTTTTATTGTAGTTTAGGTGTGCTTTTGTTGTGATTTGGGTGCTCTTATGTTACGCTTTGGTTGTGCTTTATTTTGCTATTCATAAATTAAAATTTATAAATGTTCAAATGTACAAAAAATAC
Organism: Dendrobium catenatum; assembly: GCF_001605985.2. Lineage (NCBI taxonomy): Eukaryota > Viridiplantae > Streptophyta > Magnoliopsida > Asparagales > Orchidaceae > Dendrobium > Dendrobium catenatum. Next base: position 257,900 of record NW_021318787.1, read on the forward strand.
AAAATAAACAAAAATTATATATTAACATTTAAAAACTAAAATGTTCAGATTTACAACTTATGTACAAAATTTACAATTTTTTTACAATAATTTTACTCTTTTGTACTAAGAAAAGAAAATATCATAACTCTGTCCTAAATTTTGGCATATAGTTTTGCCAATCTTTATAAGAAGCTCAATCCACTTTCCTTCGTAGAACGGCTTTTTTCATGTATTTACACATGAACATTTAACAGTCAACATCGTTTGATTGAGTTGGAATTTCACGAACAGTTTGTAAATTCTATTTTGTTATATAGCTTGTAAAGGATCCTTTAGTGTCTTCATGCAAGACATTTATCTGAATAAATAAAATTATTACTTTATTTTTTATTTATATTGAGAAAAAAAAATAAGATGCTTAAAATCTAGCTTTAACTTACAACTTTATAACATATATCCTTGTATTCTGGATTTGGTAAGGAATCATATAATTTATATACTTTCTCTTTCAACTTGCCTATAATAAGTATCTAATGTTTATTGAAAATTATGGGTTAAACAATAAGACTATTTTCTTTAACAGAATCTGAATTAATGTGTGGGATGAATATTTTGAAATCTTGATTGTAATCCCTTTATACCTGCAATAAGTTTGCAATATAAGAAAATTAATGTGATAAATAGACTATAAATAATAATTAATTATACTTATCATGTATAATGGAGAAATGTATAAGTTGCGTTAAAATTTCTCTGTCATTAGCATACTCTTCTCTAATAACAAACAAGCAAAAGCTTCTACATGGTTGTCGTCGAACCATTGATTTGTGAGCAGATCGTCAATATATGCTTTGTTTATTATTATGTTACCAGAAGCAAATATTATGTCATCCCTACAAAAAAGAAAAAAAATTAAAGTGCAACATAAGCGTAATAAAAGTATAACTAATGCGCACACATAGCACAATGAAAGTGCATCTAAAGCGCACATATAGCACAATAAAAATACATCCAAAATACAACTCAAGCGCAGCTAAAACACATCCAAAGTGTAATATAAGCGCACATATAGCGCACACATAGAGCGCATAAAGAGCACAATAAAGCATAAATGATTGAACTTACTTTTTATCAAACTTTCTGAAACATTCATCCATAAGACTTTGATGCTTAGTAGTTAGGAACCACTTCAATGGATATTTCATTAAATGTTGTGCAGGTCGAGGTTCAATTTTTATATTGTCAACAAAAATAACCTTTTCGGTCTTCATTAGTATCTTCGGTCTTTTAGTTTTTTATTATCATCTTTTTTTATTTTTTTATTTTTGTGGTTATTATTAGATGATCTGCTTGGAAGTACCCTATAATGACTGAACTTTTGATGTGCTTAGTGGTTGAATAATATATGTATTAGCTGCTGGTGTTGGAGGAACATCTGTTGTGGGTGGTGGTGGAGAAAAATCTTTATTGGGTGATGGTGGAGTAAAATCTTTAGTGGGTGATTGTAGAGGAAAATTTTTACTGGGTGGTGGTGGAGGAAAAGCTATAGTTCTAATTTTTTTACTTATTGGATAGTTGAGGAAGATGTAGATATAGAATGTCTATCAGGATTATATTCACATTTGGTTAGATGGTCAATGAATTTGTATTGCAGAGAATCTACAGTTGCTTCAAGTTTTTTCAAATTGTCTTCAAATTGATCCACTCTTCTACCCAAATTCTGTTCAATTCTATTACAAGTTTTTTGTAATGCTTCCAATAGTTTATTCTGAATAGTAGACCAATCTTCAGCTTTTACAAGAGGTGCTTCACTAGGAGGTTGAGTAGCAGGTTGAGTAGGTGACTGAAGAGAATATTGAGGTGGTTCTTGATGAGGAGAATGGGGAGAGGGAGGTGGGGGTGTGAATTTTTTTTATTGTGGTGAATGAATTTTATGAGGATACTAATGAGATTGGATTTCCAGGTATTTAACAACATTTAAGTCAACCCTAAATTTTTTTGTTTCTTCATTAGTAACATTTTGTTGAACAAGATAAATATGCAAAAAAATTTAAAACAAATATTATCAAATATCTAGTTGCGCTTTATGCACACTTTAGGTGCGCTTCAGCAACACTTTCAGTGTGCTTTAGTTGCACTTTATTACGCTTTTGTTGCATCTTAGGTATGCTTTAGGTGTGTTTGAAATAAAAAATAAATAATTTAAATTTAGACTTAAGATGTACCTCATTTTTCTTTAAAAATTTAAATAAGGAGGTAGTACTATCTTGGGTATAGAATATTTTAGTATTCTCCTCCCATTTCAAAAAATGCGGTCTTAATTCTAGATTAGATGGTTTATTCAATGAAAAGTATTTCAAAAATCAAATATGTATAATATCACACATAAAACATTATAAATTAATACTAAAAACCTTTATGATAGGAAATAAAAATAGTAGAGAAAAAAAATTATTGATGTAACCCAATGATTTTTTTATTGCAAACTTATCAACAATTTTATCGAATTCCTCAACCATGAAATTCCTTAAACATGAAGCTCAATTGAAATAAAAGAACTCATTTACATTATTTGCTATATATATGAGCCTTTTAGAGGTTTTATGATTATTTAGTGGAAAAAAAAGATTAGATAATAAAAATATTATAAAGGTCTTTAACTTAGTAGTATCATCAGTTAATTGATCTAATTTTATCATTTCAGTTTTTATTTCAGTTGATAGAGATCCAGTGAGGGGATCAATCTTTCATTTGATATCATCTCCTCTATCAGGCAAACATATGAGAAAATTTTATTTAATTGGCCAAATATAATATATTTAAAGTAAAAAAATATATCAATAATTCTTTATTCAAAATCTGACCTGTCAACAAAGCAACCTCATCAGAAGTGAATTTAAGTAAATGTCCATTCACAATGAAGTCTTCATAGATATAATTCCAAAATTTCATAATCTTATATAAAAGTAATATATACTACTGGAATGCTAGAAACTTCAAAAAATTGATAAATATTCAAATTCCTCAAAGTCTGCTCAATTTCTTCATGAATTATCTCGATAAAAGCATCGCAAATTTTTTTGAAAATTATAACATAGCATTGTGAAGTAACTGGCCTTTGATGCGACATCTAAAAAAAAAGAATTATAAAAGAGAATTACGAAGAGCATAACTAAAGCGCATTTAAAGTATAACTAAAGCACAACTAAAATGCACTTAAAGTGCACCTAAAGCGCAACTAAAGTTCAACTAAAGCGCACCTAAAGCTTTAGCATCATAAGATTTATTTCATTGATGAAGAAGATTGAAATACAAAACATAAATATTTTAAGATCACATTAAACAAACTAGTATATATGAAATTAATACTAAACCTTAAAAATTAAAATCTCACATAAAGAGCATCAAATGCGCAATATAGGCGCAATAAAGGCTCAACATAACCTTTTCTTAAATGCAGAAGTACTCCAATGTCATCGTCTACAGCTGAGAAGAAGGTATTGCAGAACAGAATTGCCAAAAGATTAAAGAACCGCATGATTATGAGGGCAGAGAGTGAGAGAGAAGTGAAAATGTTGGGTGAAAAGTAAAAATGCTTCGTTTCCATTCTTGCATTCCTGAATTTAAACTATCTTCGGGTTAGTGGGTTAGGTTGATCGAGCTGACAAGACATAAAGTATAAATTTATATTAAAAAATTTGCACTTTTATTCATTCAAATGTCCACTTTTTATTGGCGTCCGAACGCAGAGATAGGTCTAGTCATCGGACCTAATAATTTTCCCATTTTGGGAGCATACTATGGAGACAAATGGGTGTTCCTTTTTTTATAATTAAAAAAATATTAATATATTTATTTATTATTTTTAAAAGGGTTTAAAATCACATCAAAATTTTTTTAATGTAGTATAAAATAAATACTTTAAGGTTATTTGATTGTCTATGAAGTGAATGCAAGAGAACTATTTTTTTGTTTGATTGGTGTATGCAAAGTAAAGTAACATCAGTATAATATGAATATTTAGAAGTTATTGATTTGGTATTTGTATAGTAAAGTGAAAATATTCTAATTTTATCAAATAGTTTGATTCCATATTAATAATGATAATTTTATGAGATTTTTTAAATAAATGTGTGCATTAATAAAAAAGATTATTAGAATAGCTATATCGACAATGTATTTAAAAAGTGTACAAGCATATAAAAGCAAAAAAAAAAATCTTTTGTCAATTTACAAAACCACATCTACAAAAAAGTAACATAAAATGATATGTGTCTTCAATGTGTTTAAAATCCAACATTCTCGATGCGACTCCACATAGCAAAAGTAATTTGATCTCTACTTCTCTCCCACTATTCTCAATAATCATCTAGCATAGCTTCATATTTTTCCCTAACACCGCTTCATAATCTCCAATCATCTTATGACAAAATTAAGTTATCACCACCCTATGTTATTATCCAATTATGCAAAATACAACGGACAAGTACAATTTCAACTTGAGCCTTCACTGGAAAGTATGTGTCACATTTTAAAATTGCAAATTTGTTCTTTAATTACCCAAATGCACGCTCCACAATTATGCGAAATGATGAATTTCGAAGATTAAATAGCTCTTTATAATTTCTAGGTTGAACACCACTGAATACAATTAGAAATTTGAGTTATTTTAATGGTAGCACTAAATACAATTAGAAATGCCTCTGCTGGATATATTTGGACATATCGATAAGTGAGTCAATAAAGAGAGTAAATTGGACTTGTGATATTATGATGATTCCACTTAGGTAAAATTTTTGGATAAAAATGAATCATGTGAAAAGCATAACATATTTATTTTTTAAAAAAATAAAATATATAAAATTCTACAATACATAGAGACCTGTAGCTAAGGAGAGTTGTAGAGCATCTATGCTTAGAGAAATTGGGTGTATATATATATATATATATATATATATATATAGCTGTGTGTGTGTGTGTGTTTAAGTGTGCTTATTTGCTTGTTTGTTATGTTAGTGTCCTTCATGGTTGTTTATTTATGGTGTGACACTTGTTGTGTAGTGTTTGTTGTGATCATTGTAGTCTGTTTACCTTTGCATTGTGCTTTATAGCATGTTCTTTGTTATATACTTGTCTTTTCTTATTTTCTATGTTATTATGCATTATATAAGTTGTAGATCTCCTTTTGGTGATGTCAAAAGAGGGAGTAGGATGTTGTTGGTTTAGGATATTATTCATTTTACTCATTATTTTCATTAGTGTAGTTTTTATTATTTTGTTTTCATTGATTATTGTGATTATATTGATTATTATTATGTCATGCATTTATTTAAAAATAAATAAATAATATACAAAAATTATATATCTTCCTACTTTTTAAAAGAGATCACTTAGGAAGAGGAGAACTTACGAGGAAAATAAAATTAACATGTATTCAACCAATAATATTTGACATCATAAAAAATGGGGAGATTATTACAATCTGAGAACCCGAGTTTGTGTTTCAATCATAACAAATATTATTGGATTGTATTTAGTTTCTTTTATATTTTATTATTGCTTTTTTTTATGTGTTCTAATATTTCATGTTTGACATGCACCAAGTATCGTCAGAGAATCAAGTCTCAAGACTATGTAGTATATTCTTGATTTATGCAAGAGTATGTTCTTTTTTTTTTTGAGTTAGTCGATTTAAAAAGGTGTATATTAGCTTAGTAATCATATACACATATGAGGGTAATTTGCAACTCCCTGCCAAATTACAACATCAATCATGACGTTCTACAAATATGGAGGACAATAATCACTAATTACTTTTCAAGTCTAAATAAAATTCATGTTCTTTTTTTTCTATGCACATTATTGATGTGTAAATGTACTCAATTGGAAAATAAGTGATGACCTAACAAAATCTCTATGCTACGGAGCAATCCGATTTAGGTGCATATATGTAATACAAATTCAAAATAATTTAAATATACATATAAGTTATGAATAATTTAGCACAACTTAAATTCTTATTCTTCAGTTATAGGTATGTATAACATTGGTTTACTATTAAATATTTGAAGTTTAAATATTGAAAATATTTATGAATAATTATAAACAAAATTAACTTTTAACCTGCAAACTTCATAATATTCTTTGGATTACTAAATGTGTATATATATCGTTAAGTAATCTATTCATAAATTAATGTTTTTGTGGTTATTCAATATCGAAATTACAAATATTTAATTAATTGAGATGAAATTTTATTTATCAATTATCACATTTTATACAACATTACTATATTTAAATACCAATTATATCTATATTTTAAAACAAAAATAAAAATTTATAACCAAGCAACTAATATAACTAATATCTAATGTCAATGAAAAAAACCCTATAATTATAATCTCTAAAATATGTGGTCATGCTTGTACATGACTATAAAATGTGGCTAATTAATTAAAGTAAAAAATTAATTGAGATAAAATGCTACTCAGCCCCCTAAACAATAAAAGCATGGCCAAGGATTACATATTGCTCTTAAATTGACTAAGTTCTTTTACTCTATGTGATATGCTAGAATTTAAATGCTTGAATATAAATTTCTTTGCTAACCTGCAGGGAGTATAAAGTCATTTTCTTTTTCTTAATTTAATTAAATAAAAATAAAAACATGAAAAGACAAAATGGGATTTTTCCTCTTAAAAAAAAAGGATCAAAAGAATGAGCCTTTTAAAGACTAAGCCTAGCTTTTAGAAACCTTCTAAAGAGGTTCACCACTGAAGAATTTCAAAAATTACATTTTTAAATGAATTGCATCATTTTAGGAATAGAATTCAAGATGTATTTAAAGGCATTACTCGGTTGCCTATATTCTTTCTACAAATTGGGTTTACTTAAGTGGCATTTCCTACATTCTACCTTTAGACACTTTTACTTTACTATTTTTTTTAAATGTTGGTGGTTGGGTGAATATTATGTTTATATTGATTGTGCTTTAGAAAGTGTATGCCTTTATAAATTTTTTTTGCATGTGATTTACATTAATTTTTGCTAAACTTTTAGGAAATTAAAAAATGTATACTAATAACCAATAAAAATTTAAGACTATATAACATAGAAATTAATATAATCGATTTAGAATGTAAAGTAGTGTTCATCTAGTATTCACTGCCTATTGTATTTATATTCCTTGCTTAGGCACCTCTCTGCCTATGGGTTTAGATAAGCTACCATATTAGGGTGCTAAGGTCTACTCTTTTAGGGAAAAAATATTTTATAAGCATTTTTAAAATTAAAAATAATTCCGGTTTTGTATAAGTTAAATAGTATGCATTTAAAATTTAATTGTATTTAGCCTTAAGTGCATAATCACAATTCATAAATATAAGACCATTTAGGATCTCTAGATGTCAATCCTAAATTCTTAATTAAAATAATAGTATATCTTATCTTACATTTTATTATACTAGATAACATGATTTTAAAATCGATTAGGTGAGTTTAGTTAGCATTCCACTCCAAGTGAGAAGTAAGTGCTCAGTAGAGTTAGGCATTATTGCACTCTGTTAGAGTAGGTTTGGGCTACTACCTTATAGTGCCTACCTTAGTTCTAGGTTCTGAGGTTGATTGCACATCATAAGCTCTCACCTTCTGAGCATTTCAATAATCTTTATTATTAAGAATATAGGTCCCATATTTTTAATAAAATATTAACTTAAACACTTAAACATTAATCTCAAAATTATAAAGTTAAACAATGTGATAATTTGAGATGCTTCTGAGCTTCTCAAAATCATGTATCTCTTGCCTCTCCTCCTTTGAATCCTTAAGAAAATGTTCCAAGTTTGAACCAAACCCTTTTAAATTTTCTAAAATTTACCAATCTTATATCCTAAACCTTTAAAATCATAAATCTAATTATCTTATCCTTAATCAAAAGTTTTTTAGGGGACTTCTATTTCATAAGATGTAATTAATTATAAGGGCATGTCTTTATAAGAAATAAGTAACCTAACTTAAAATAAACCCTAATGTTTTTACCTTATAAACAAAGTAGGGGAATAATCTTTTGGGAAACCATAAATCATAATTTAAACAATGAGAATATCATTATTCTTGTATTTGAAACCTTAACGAAGTGATATCTCCATCTTCCAAGATGGTATGCCATTTTCTAAGATGATTTTATTACAGTAATAATTAAAATATCTTGGTTATTATTATTGAATATATAATTGAATGACATTTAAATCTCTCGGGATTGTAAGTTACTCTTTATGATAATTTAGTTGCAATAATGAAGAAATTTGCATTTTTTGTGTTTGAATTCAGTGAGGAATAATAGTTTTATCTTTCAAGATAATGCATTATACACAAGACAAGCCACCTCTTTATGTACGTGGTAGCCTTAAAGACCTCCTTGTCAAAAACCACCACATTTGTCTCTTTTTTGCCTTGATTTTGTTGGCCCCTAGTAAGTCTTCCTTACCCACATCTCAATCTATTGTTGGCTCCAAACCACAACATCCATTTGGCAGAATTGTTATCGTGAGGGTGTAGGGTGTTATCTTTTTATGTTATTTAACATTTAAGTATTTAGTGAAGTATAGATATTAAATATGTAAATCATATAGACTTGAGTGTAATGAATGTGTTCATATAAGTAAATATAAATATTTCTATTGTAAACATATATAAATGCATAAAAAGTTAGTAATATATACCTAGATCTACATTTTTATTTGGTTACCAATTTTCTTATAGTTTTTATATTCAAATTGATTTGATTATGAAAAGTTGCTTTTATCATAATTTTTTTAACATAAAAAAATCCAAATAGAACTATAATAACTATCTGGAAAGCAAAGCTAAAAAATGAGTGATTACAAACACTTCTCACACCCTGAAGCATGATGTTGAAACATGAAACATGTCAAGCTAAATTAATAAGAGTAGACATCATACACATATGGTGGGTTGATGTGCATACTGATGAATCTAAATTTATTTTTTGGGTAATACTTGAATCTTACTTATAATATTTTACAATATTGATAAAGTAGGATATTAGAAGAAAATTTAGTGAGTTTGTTAAATCATCAAGAGATGAATGATTTGCTGATCCAAGCCTCCTCTCTGACAAACTATTTTATAGGCTCAAGCCCAAGTTTTGGTTTTTTAGAAAATATATGATAAACATCAATGATTTTTTTTTCTTTTAATTATAAGGGCTCATATCCAATGTTGCAAGTAAATACAATTTTATACTAGAAAACTACTTTAAGAAGTAAGAGAGTCATGCCAAATGAAGCTTTAATTAACCACATCTTTAGATTCTAAATGATCCACATTTGTAGATGGTGCAATATTACATGAGTATGAATATAACCTAGTACTTGTTGCAAATTAGGAATTAAGATTGAGATTGTAATTTTTTATTATAATAAAATATTATTATTATGATTTTATTATTTCTTCTAGCATATATTGGATTTTTCTATGTATACTAACATTTTAGAAAAATCATATATTACTCCAGATTGCTGAAGAATTTAAGACAAGGTAGAATACGATTTAATGTAATATAGTCTGTATATTTCTATTTTTATTTCTTGAATCTAAGCAAGTGTGATTGTAATTGGGTAACCATGCACACATAGAGGGGGAGAGTGATACTTTTTTTCTCAAGAATGCAGTTAATCAAATCATGGCTTGAATTTTTGAATTGTTCGTACTGTACTATGTGAATTCGTACAAACAATTAACATAGTACAAAATTATATTCGTACCAGATTGTATCGAATGAACACATTAATTTTTGAGCTATTCATACAATACGATGTGAACTTGTACTTATGACTGATAGCATGTAAAATTATGCTCGTACCAGATCATACCGAACGAACACATTCATTTTTGAACTATTTGTACTATACAATGTGAATTTGTACAAACAATTGATAGAGTACTAAATTATGTTTGTATATGAACACATTCATTTTTAACTGTTCGTACAATATGATGTGAATTCATACAAACAATTGATAGTATACGAAATAAGGTTCATACCAAATCATACAGAACGAAGCCCTAGTTTGAACACAAGTAATAGCTCCTGCATACATATCTGAATAGAAGAAAGAGAACTAACACAGTTAAATACAAAATGTTTAAACAATTTTTTTATGTGTTTTGAAATCTGATAATTATATATGTGTTTCTACTTGCAAAACATGAAAGAAAAATTGGGATGTACTTTACATAATTTATAAAGGAACAAATGAGATAAAACAATCGAGGTTGAACATTTTATTACATGACTATGAACTATTTTGCATGAAATGAAATGAGTCAATTTCTTATATGTATATAAGGATTACTCAAATTATTACCTCATTACATACTTTAGGTTGAGAGCTTAAATTCTAAAAAGAAAAAAAAAATTTGTATTGTTTACCTACTTCTTATGATGCAAAGATAACTTTCATAACGGAGTCTAAAGATTTGAATGTATATTCTATTGACAATCTATTTAGATCACTTATTACTTACGAGCAATGAGTGAATCAAAGATAGATCGATGCATGTGATAAAAGAAAAGAGAGAAATATAACATTGAAAGTTGATGATTTAGAGAGTGATCAATAAATACCAGAGGATGAAGATGATATTGCACTTATGACTAAGCAATTCAAAAGTTTTCTTAAGAGAAAGCAACAATAACGTTAGCATTGGAACAATGGTAAGTTCAATAAGAATCCAAAATTTATTAATGAAGTCATTTGTTATGAATGCAGAAAGCCTGGACATATAAAGAGTGATTGCCCAAATCTCAAAGCTAATCCTAATAAGGAGAAAGTTGAAGATAAAATAAATGTTAGAAAGTGTAAGAAAATAATATAAAGAGCTTTTTGGGCTAACTTAGCTTCAAACTCTTAAGAAATAGAAGCAGAAGTGCAGGTTACAAATTTATGTTTAATGACATATAAACTTGATCATTCAGATCAAGATGAGGTACGTAACTTATCATATGATGAATTATTTGAAATTTCTGAGAAGATTCATAATGCATATAGAAAACTTAAAAAATTATATGCTAACCTTAGTATCGAGTATTTAAATTTACAAAAAAAGTATGAAAATCTTAGGAATGGCTTACAGACATAGATAAAAATCACATGACTTTGCTAAATGAATTTGATGATTTGAATAAGAAGGATGAACTATTGTGAACATCTTATGTTGAGCTTGAAAATGATTTTAAAAAATTTATGGATGAATCTGATCACAGGGAACATGACTTGAAGATTAAAAATTCAATTTTGGAAAGTACAAACTCATATATTCAAATAAAATTGAAAGCTTTTAAGGAAAATAAGTCAGCTCCCACACTTGAATACTTTTATAATCTTGACAAAAAATATATAATTTCAAAATCTAGGAAGATATATTATAACTCATATAGATCAATAAATCATTTTTTTAGTGTTAAATATTTTCATGTGGCATGTTAGGGCATATTTCTCATATTTGTACTATTCATAGTAAGACACATTTAGTGTGGGACCTAAGATGCATCAATCACAACATAACAAATATGTATATGGATTATCATTATTAAGAGGTGAACCCAAATTTATTTGGGTTCTTAAGTCTAATGTTTGATAATTTTATAGAAACGCTCTCATACAAGCCCTCGTGAGAGCTTTTGGTACCTAAATAACAGATGTTCAAAATATATAATTAGAGATGCAAATCAATTTTTATCGCTGAAGGCTAGGACTGGAGTCAAAGTGACACTTGGAGATAACACCACTAGGAGAGTGGTAGGTTCATGTATGATTGATAACATAAAAAAAATTTGATTGAAAATGTTTTATTGGTTAAAGGCTTAAAACATAATTTGTTAAGTATTAGTTAGCTTTATGATAAGAGTTATAACATAAAATTTTTTCCTATAAGCTACATTATAAGCCAAAAAGGAGTTAATGTGTTGAATGGAGATAGGGTAAATAATGTTTATAAGACTGATTTAAATTATATTAAATCTTTTAATACTTTTTGTTTAAAAACTATTGCTAATGAATCTTGGTTATGGCATAGAAGACTTTGTCATACAAGCATTAAAAATCTTAGGAGGATTACCCAAAAGGAATTGGTTAGAGGCATACCCAAATTAGACTTTATTAAGGATCACATGTGAGATGCGTGTCAATGAGAGAAATAAGTTAAGTCTTCCTTTCATTCAATTAAAGATGTTAGAACTAGCAAACCCTTAGAAGTCATTCATATGTATCTCTTTGGATATGTTAGCATTATAAATCTTGGAGGGAAAGTTTTTGAGAATGTGATTATTGATGATTATTCTAAATTCACTTGGATTAGATTCTTATCACATCAAAGTGAATCATTTGATGAGTTTAGAAATTTTACTTGGATTCGGAAGAAGCTAGATTTTGAAATTCTTACAATTCATAATGTCCACGACGGAAAATTTAAAAATGAAAAATTTAAATTTTTTTATAAAGGACAAGGGATAGATCACAACTTTTCAGCTCTTAGAACCCTTCAATAGAATGATGTTGTTGAAAGAAAGCAAAGAACTTTGTTAGAAGCCGCTAAAGCTATGTTGGTTGAATATTCACTTCCTAAATATTTTTGGGCCAAAGCGGTTAATACATTAAGTTATGTTCTGATTAGGGTGAATATTAGATCTAAGTTGAATAAGATACCTTATAAACTTCTTAAGTGTAAGACTCCAAACCTCTCATATTTATATATCTTTGGATGTAAAGTGTTTATTCATAACAATGGAAAAGCTCTTTAAAAAAAATTGATCCAAAATTTGATGAGAAAATTTTTCTAGGATATTCTAGCTTTAGCAAATCATATAGAGTTTTTAATTAAAGGACTTTGGCAGTAGAGGAGACAACTCATATAGTTTTTTTATGAATATGATATTTTTGGAGGGTTGGAAGAAGAAGATATTGAAAAAAAATCCTAGGAATTGAGAATATAAATTTTAAAGAAAGGGTTGGAACAAAAAATAATTTACATAGAGAATGAAAATATCTTAAAAGTCATCCAAAAGAATTAATTTTAAGAGTCCCTAGTGTAGGTGTTAGGACTATGCATAGACTTAGTAAAGAAGTTAACCACTCAGCATTTATTTTAATGATTGAACCCACTAATTTAAACCAAGTACTTTTTGATAAATTTTGGATTCTAGTTATGCAAGAAGGGTTGAATCAATTTGTTAGAAATGATGTTTGGAAATTAGTAGAAATACTTAAAAATTAAAGTGTTGCTAGAACAAAAATAAGATGAATGATTCAAATGTAGTGGTTAGAAATAAGGTAAGATTTGTGGTCAAATATGTACAATTAAATAGAATGAATTGATTTTGAGGGGATTTTTGCCTCTGTAACCAGACATGAAGTAATAAGGGTGCTTCTAGCATTTGTATATTATAAAGGATTTAAATTATTTCAAATGGATATTAAAAGTATCTTTCTTGATAGGTTAATTAAATAGGATGTTTATGTTGAGCAACCTCCAAATTTTGAAAATTCACAATTCTCTAATCATGTGTTTAAATAGAAGAAGGCATTGCATGGACTAAAACATGCACCTAGGGCATGGTATGAAAGACTAAACATTTTCTTACTAGAAAGATCTTTTGTTAAAGAGAGTGTGGGCACCACTCTGTTCATAAAAAGAGTTGGAGATGACATTCTCATTTTTTAAATTTATGTTGATGATATTTTATTTGGATCAACTAATAAAAATTTTTGTGATGACTTTTCAAATATAATGAGTAAGAAATTTGAAATGAGTTTGATGGGTGACTTGAGTTACATTCTTAGTTTTAGTATAAAGCATAAAGATGATGTCACTTTTCTCAATCAGTCAAAATATATTAAAGATATCCTTAAAAAGTATGAAATAGATAAATCTAAACAAATAAGTACTCCCATGAGTTCTTCAGGTCAGTTAGATAAGGACTCTAAAAGAAAATCTATTGATAAAAAAAATTAGAGGGATGATTAGATCATTACTTTATTTAACTGCTAGCATACTTGATATCATATTTATTATTTATCTTCGTGCTAGATTTCAAGCTGATCTAAAAGAATCCCATCTAACTACTGTTAAAAAAAAATTTAGATGACTTTTAGAAACTCAAAACTTAGGGTTTGGTATCCTAGGCATAACACTTCTTTTAAAGTTATTGAATATTTTGATTCTGATTTTACAGGATGTATGGTTGATAGAAAAAGTACTTATGGAACTTGTCAATTCATTAGAAACTCTTTAATTTTCTAGTATAGTAGAAAATAGAACTCAATAGCCATTTTTATTACTAAAGCAGAATATATAGTCTTAGGAAGTTGTGTGGCACAGGTTCTTTGATTAAAACAACAACTTATGAATTTAGGTTTTTCAATTGGTACTATTCTAATTTTTTGTGATAATACAAATGTCATTTGCATTTTAAAAAATCTAATCCAACACTCCAGGATCAAGCATATAGATATAAGGAATCACTTCATTAAGGACCATGTCACTAAAAGAGAAATAGAGCTACATCATATGCTACTGAAAATCAATTTGTATATATTTTTACAAAATCATTGATTTTTGAAACTTTTAGTACCTTAAGAACAAGACTAGATGTTATTGATATTCATGATTGAAATTGTAAGTCTACGAAATATAATTATGTTCTTTTTGTTGTTGTTTATGATTATATTTTGGTTTCTGGTTTTTTATTTATCTTGTTTAGTACTTCTTTATTTTGTCTTTGATTTAGTCGTTTATTGATTTTGTTTTGTGTTAAATGAGACTTGTTTGTTTTATTTTAGAAAAGTGTCTTGATCATCACGAGCAAATTCAAAATTTGATTTTCATTCGTACTGTACAAACCACTTTCGTACTGTAAGAATTCTTTAGAAATTTCATGATTTTTTTAATTGGGCAGTAAAATTTTTAATATCTTTTCATGATAATCGTATTGTACGAACTCGTCATTGTCAGTGTGAATCATAAATCGTTCATCTGTTCGTGGTAAAATGCTTTAGAACGAATTTATTATGATTTAGGGCGGTATTGTTCGAAAATCATCCCGGACAAACACTTGTTCGTATGTACAATAATGTTGACAGTTTGTATGTGGACGAATTTAATCGGTAGGTACGATCATTATTGATAAATCATCCCGTACGAACACATGTTCATCTGTACGATCAGGTTTGGTCAAGAGTACAAAAAGACGTTTCGCTACAATAACTATTCTTGACCGTTTTCATTCATATGTACAAACTCAAGTTTGCCTCAATTCTTCTATACTTGATCGATCCAAATGATATACATCATATAATATGATTAGTTCAAGTCTACGATCGACAATATTGAATCATCCCTATCCAAACAAGAATCATCCGAACAATTTCTCTACTTGTTCAATTTATACAATATAGATCACATTATACAAAACATGTTCCAATTCAGCTCCTTGATTTTACGTCCTAAAATAGCAAATATTTACCAAATAATTTTTTTATTATATATACATTTTTTATGGCAAATGCCAAATAATTAACATATCTTTGAGCACAAATTAGGTTTGTACATTACGAACTATTCAAATTTTAAATTTAACTATTTTTTGAAATACAAAAAATCAACTGTTTAAACTTCAAAGAACAGATCATATAGGGTGATATGAATCATGTAATATGACTTATTATTTAAATTTTAAATTTAATTTTATGTTAATTAATATCATTTAGTTATATGATTTTAAAAATTTATCATAGTAGCATTATACAATACAATAAAAATCATATGGTACAATTTGATTAGAAACTCAATGCTTTAATTAACTTTCAAATTGTCTATCCTTAAGATTTTTACACTCTAGTGTGTGTGTGCACTTAGTTAATTAGCCCAATTTAATCCAATACAAAAAGAAATACTAAAAAAAAGGTTATAGAATGATGTATTTGCTTTCTTTGACTTCTTTTTATCCTTGAGGTCCTTATATTTGCAAGTTCTTAAGCTTAACCAACTTCTCTTCCTGAACACATCTATGGTGCAGTAGATATCCATTTACTTGAAATATTAGTTAAAAGCAAAAGTTCTGCACATATAACTATAATTTGTAATTACTTAACCAACATTATTTATAATCATCAAAACCCTATTGTGAGCACCAGGCTAATGGGGTTCAACAATGCACAATTCTCCCTTCACAAGTTCTAGTGAAATACTATCTTTGATGGGCTATGCATACCCCTTATAATCTCCAAATTCTTTTCCATTAGGAGTACTGAATCACCAAACAAGTAGAATTATGAGTAATTCTTAGGATTTTTATCTCAATGATGAAGCTTCGATCTTCATCTTGAAAGAGAGTTTACAAACTGCATTTTGAGAGATTTTTCATCACATTTTGAAGTTTTAATCTTCTCTCAATTCATGGAGTTTGATCTTTAACTCCTTGCATCAAACTTTTAGTGGAAAAGTTTACATATTGACAGCTAGTGTGGCAATTTTAAAATTTACTTTGTTGACATAATGTAATAGCTTTATATGTGGCCTTGAAATGTATACTTTTTCATGTGTAATCTTGATTTATAATTGTATTCAATTTGTTTGAAATAATGAACTCTTCATCATTGTGCAAGAGATTTATGAACTTGCCTCCTAAAGGAAACTAAGTCCTTTATAGCCCAACCCCGTTAGAGCATAGAGATCCGGATTTTGTTAGATCTCCTAAATTTTACACCTAAAGATTTTTTTATAATACTTATATCTGATGATGCAGTTATCCTTTTGAGGTTTTCAAAGGACTTAGAGAAACCTATACCTTCTAATATTTTTAGCCTATTCATATTTGTGGAGAATCAGAGAAGCGTGTACCTTTTAAGGCTTTAATCCTTCTAAGATTTTTGTTGTACATATATTTGAGGTTTATGCCTTCTAAGATTTTTGAATGATCTTACATCTTATGAGACTTATACCATCTAAGGTATTAGGTATACCTATATCTTTTGAGGATTTTATCTTCTAAGATTTTTAGTATACCTATTCCTTTTGAAACTTTTATTTTTTAAAATTTTTAGATAAACCTAAACCTTCTGATGCTTTTACCTTTTGAGATTGTAGATGAGTGAAGACCCTATAAATCACTTGCTCTAATGGATTGCTTCTAGTGAGGATCGTAGACACATTTAGCTTACCGAGGCTATCCTATGAGTGGAGCTCCTGTTTGCCACTTACCCTCATGGGGTCTTTATAGAGACGACCCTATCCACTACTAGTTTTCTATTGAGGTTATCTCATGAGTGCGCCTTGTAAGGATTTTTGTTAGATGTAATACTATTTATATAAAAAAAACTTCATTGATAATCCAAATAAAAACTTACTAGAAAGATATATTTATCTTCAATAGAAAATATAATATCTATTTAGAAATTTTGAGGAGTTCAACCTCTTTGAGTTGATTTGAGTGTGATTGGAGCTCATGTTTAACAATTTAAAAAATTTCATTTCATGATTCTTTTGATCTTCTTTATTTTGACGCTTGCAATTGCTCTTATAAATAATGACCAAAATGTCATTGACAAATTAAATGTTCTATCTCACCCTTCAATTAAAAATTTTATAGAAAAAATAAAATTGTGCCAACATATCAAAGAGCTTCACGAAAATGCCCAAGAAGAATATGAAACATTCAAATTAATATACATAATTCATAATATACAATATTTAAGCCATTTAGCTTTATTTTTTATAAGAAGGTTGTCCATCAATATAATAAACCTATTGTTATGTGTCTATTATTACTATTTGAAAATTTTATACATTTTAAATTATTTTCATCTCTACTTCTAAGAATTTATGTAAGCATTAGTATTTAGTAGGGCAAACATGTAAATATTGAACATTTTCATCATTTATATCATATTTTATTGCATTTTTCATTAGATATCTTTTGATTAATGTTTAATAATGACCATTCTAATTCTAATTCTAATGAAATTGTGAGCTTCATATGTATGAAAATCAAATTAGGCTAAAAGTCAATAATTCATTATATTCTAAAAGAATTTATATAGAATCCTTGAGAAATTAACTATTATATATTGATATAATATTAAATCATATAATATATTATTATTAGGATGAATACTTATAAGTTCAAATTTTCAAAATTTTGTATGGTACTCAAATATTTAATTTATCTTACTTAATTTTATATCTTGAAACATCAACCAGTGACTTTAATTATTGTTTTTTTTCTGACTTTTAATTATAAGTACTGAAAAAATACTTTTCATTAATTTTTATCTTTTATTCCTCATGTATTTAGTTAGGGATCCTTGTCTCTTAGATTTTTATCGTCTTTTTTTATTATAGCTCTCCGATCATTTGCGAGTTATTGATCACTTTAAAGACTTGTAATCAATTTTTAAGAATTAACATGTAAGCCTATCATGGTTTGTGGCTGATTTGCGTTCCTTCGTTTAGATGTTTCTCTGGTGACAGATATGACGAAAAATTAGTGAGAAAACTAACTCAAATGTTTTCATTGCAAATCTTAAGAAAATAATGGTGTTTCCATAATCTTCCCAAAATATTTATCACAAGAATTTTTATGTGCAAGTATTTTTCCATGTAAAAAAAATGATATTTTCTTCTTAGTCAGAATTCACTCAACAAGCTTCATGAGATAGGTTTCTGCAAGTGCGGTGTGCAATGCAGCTCCAATGGGAAGAACATCCTCATCAACAAAGAAATACGGAGAGTGAGGGGGATCCACTCTTTCAGATTTCTCGTTTCTTATTCCAATAGAAAGCATGATACCTGGAATCAACTGCTGGTAAAATGCAAAATCCTCACCTGCCATTATCTTCTTCCCCATTTTTACCTTATCAGAGCCAAGCAAATAACCACCAACCATCTTTACGTGCTGATGCAACTTCATATCATTTACAGTACCAGGGTACACTGGGTATTCATCCTCTTTCATATTTACAAATGAATTGCATCTGTGTACAGATGCTTGATCTTTTATTACCTGGACCACCATGAGTATTCCATGCATGTATCAGCAATAATCATCTATCAAGTCTAAGGCTATGTTTGGGACGGCTTTCTTTCTGCTTCCTAAAAGAGCTTTTTAGTACAAAAATTTTAATTTTTATACTAAAAAGCTGCTTTAAGAAATAGTAAAAAAGCCGTCCCAACCGAAGCATAAAGAAGAAGAAATTGCTATAAGATTTTGTTGGCCATACTTTACAATGTTTGGAAAAACAACTGAGAAAAAATTTCAATTATATAAGAACTAAAAAAAAACTTTCAAGGAAAGATAATTTAGGTAGCTTACTATTATATTTCTATCTAACAAAGTGATTAATAATTTGTAATGAATTCTAAGACTGTAAACATTATGATCTTATTCTATAAGTTTATATGAAATTCATTATAATATCTATTTTGGTAATTCGATGAACGCATAACAATGCAACAATAATCTTTTACCAAAAAGTTGAAATTCTTACAACACAGACATGAGACGTGCAACATAAAAATCAGGACTGGAGAATATGGCCGTGAGTTTTTGAAGATTACTTTATCTTGGAAAGGATAGATAAAAAAATTATACTAAATGATAATGGGAATAACATCTATCAAATATAAAAGAAATGAAAATAAACTTTGGTGATTTGGATATATTGATCAAAGTATATAAATACATGTATAGACCGGGTTAAAATGTTAATGTTAAAGCATTACAAAGAAAAATAGAAATGCAAAAGGTAACATGAATAAAAGTTGAATTAAAAGCATAATGCAAAATAAATTTAAAGCCACATGCGACATTCAGCAGGATCGAATGGAGAATAATGACTCATAATGCTACTTGAAAATTTTGATGTCTAGTGAGAATAATTAAGATTTTGTTTGGGACTGCTTTACTGTTTTCTAAAACAGTTTGTTAGTACAAAAAATTTTTGAAATAGAAATTTTTATACTAGAATATTATTTTAAAAAGCAGTAAAAAAGTTATCCCAAATGAAGCCTAAGGCATTAATTATTTTTTAAAAATAAACAATGCCTTATAGATGCTTTGCTTGCTAATTTTATTACTCATGAATCTCCTTGTAAAAAAACAAGAAAAATCTAACCTCTTCCACTCGCTTTTGGAGTCTGTATAGACCTTCTGTAGTTATACTTCTCAAAGTTCCTCCAAATTCGACAAAAGATGGCGTTGTATCATAAGCTGCACCACCTTTCGTAAAAGTAACAGAAAGTACCTGCCACAAAAACAACTCAAGTATCAAAGAAATAAAAAAAAAAAAAACTAATACATATCTGTATTATTTCTAAAAATTTTGAAGAAAAAAAAAAGATCATGTAATGCTTCACAAAAATTTCTAGGTTCTTTTTCAACGTTTGATGAACTATGTGCATGAAGGCAAAAAAAATTAGAACAGTCAAACCAACTATATAAACAATAACAAATCTAGCTATATTGTACCAAAAAACATAATATTTAAATCTGTGGTGTTGCTACAACATAGGTTGTGACCAGCTTCAATGGTTTGTTAGATGATTATTATAAATTCCAAGTGCCGCTTGCAAAAATAGTGAAATTATTTAACCAAAAAATAAGCATACGGTATTGTGGATGTTAGTTTTGAAAATAGCCAAGTTTCAGGTGTAAAGACTCATAGTTTCACAAAAATATACACCACAACCAACCATCTTAGGTTTCGTTTAGGACAGCTTTCTTACGGGTTTTTAAAACAACTTTTTCGTAGAAAAAAAATTCTACTAAGAAACTGCTTTAAAAAGCAGTAAGAAAGCCGTCTCAAACGAAACCTTAAATTTCGTTCGGGACGGCTTTCCTACTACTTCTTAAAGCAGGTTTTAATACAAAAGTTTAATTTTTTTTTTAACTAAAAAGCTGCTTTAAGAAGCATCAAAAAAGCTAGTTTAGCCATCAAACAGTTCCTGAATCATTTCTTGAATAAATAAATGCAACTTCTTCCGTCCAATATGGTAACTCCCACCCCCCCCAAAAAAAGTCCAAGCAAATATGCAACGAATCCGACACTGCAGCTAACCATTACACATTCGATTCTTAAATAATGTCCTCTATACCTATCCTTGGCCTCTCTCTCCAAGTGTATAGACAAGTAAACACAGCCCCTAAATTTTGTGCTTTTTTTTTTTAATGGGCAAGAACATTAATCTTTTTTTTTTTTTTTTGCAAGAACATTAATCTTGACTTGCAGGAACGAAACATAAATGTGTCCCAATCAAAAGCAATGCAACTTCCTCACTCCCCCAAATATATAGTCTATCCCATTAAAAATGTCCACGCAAACAAATGAAAAAGTTTCAGCACCAAAGTTTCCTGTCACATCAAACCCTTTAAACACAATTTTTCATACTTTAGGGTACCAAGACTTCTAGCCACGTAGCAAAGTTTGTGCTGCAGAGCAGGGAGAAGTGATGAATTTGAACTCTTAAACGTTATTTTCGAGAGGAATCCCATGAATAGTCAACTAGAGAGAGAACAAAATAAGGAGATTAATAAGAATAGAATGCCTAAAAAAACGTAGATGATGAGAAAGAAAGCATGAAGAAGACGTGGTTAGGAGAATAGAGGAGAAACTATCTGGAGAAATAATGTAAAGACGAAATGCAATTTCATAATCACATCCCAACAATTCTTATTTATAATAGTAGCCATCATTTTTCTGGGCAATCTAACCCTAATAACTATGATAAAATGCCAAGCATATCAACAATATCAAGCAAGTAGTTTAGCATTGAAAATAACAAAATGATCTTATGAATGATCAAATAAATATTACAAATTAAACTGCTACAACAACAACATAAAGTCTTTATCCCGGCTGTAGAAGTCTTCAAACCTGCAGCAGAAGACTATAATGGCTAGAAGAGCAGATTAGCTTAATACACATGCAGAGAACAGAACAAGTACATTTAGTGGAAATAATAATTTCTCCATGCCACTTTTATTGTAGCAGTGTATACTTTATATAGAGATAGGCTATGGTAGAATACATATGGACCTAAGATGGCAATAGTTGTTTGTTACTGATGAGCGGCTGAGATCATTTCAGATATGTGCTTGTTTCTTGCTTGTCAGAGTTTGTTACGGTGTGCCTTGTTATGCCCCCGCAAATCGAGGGGTCTTGAATGAAAGTCAGTTTGGCTCGGAGAAGAGAGAAGCACTGTGTAGATAGTGGTTTTGTGAGTATGTCGGCAACTTGATCAATTGTGTTGATGGGGAGAATGCAAATATTGTTGTTATGGATATGATCTCTGACAAACAGGTGATTTATCTTGTGTGCTTGGTTCTCGCATGAAATTCTGGATTATTTGCGAGTGCAATGGCCGACGTATCATCACAATATAAATCTGTAGGTAGGGAGGGAGGAATGTTAAAATCGAAGAGTAGATGCCGAAGCCACAAGATGTCAACAGTGGCCGCTGCAAGAGCTCTATACTCCTACTCTGTCGATGATAGGGCAACGGTGTGTTGCTTCTTATCACTCCATGAAATGAGTGTATTACCGAGGAAAGAACAATAGCCTGAGGTGGACTTTCGGGAAACTGGTTCTTCGACCAAGTTGGAGTCAGAAAAAGACGTGAGAGATAGAGAGCTCTTAGTGATGGGTATACCATAAGATAACATACCATTGATATACCTAAGTGTGCGTTTGAGAAGGTAAACATCTGACTGTTGAGGGTTATGCATATGATGTGAGAGAATATTAATGGCGTATGTGATGTCTAGACGCGTCAGCGTGAGATACTGCAGTGAACCCATGAGTCGACGATATAGTGTGGCATCGGAGAGCACAAGATCAGCGGGAATCAGGAGGTAGTTTGGTGAATTTAGGATTGGAGAGGGGGTTAGATTTGGTGAGGTTAGCTTGTTGCAAAATGTATGTGGCATAGGCTTGTTGGGAGAGAAAATACTAATTGGTGATATGAGTGATGTTGATGCCCAAGAAATTGTGTACCAGACCGAGATTTTTTATGTTAAAGTTGCCATTAAGTTATTGAATGAGAGTGAAGATAGCAGATGGTTTGTTTCCGGTAATCAAGATGTCATCCACGCATAAAAGCAAGTAAATTTGCATGTCCTGTTGGTTAAAGAGCAAGAGAGAAGGATCAGACTTGGTGTTGTTGAGCCAAGAGACATCAGTTGTGTAGTAAATGTGTTATACCACTGTTGAGGGGCCTGTTTTAAGCCATATATGGATTTGCGGAGGAGACATGCGTGATTTGGATTGATAGCATCTTCAAAATCCTTGGGTTGTGCCATATAGACTGTTTCGGTGAGGTTTCCGCATAGGAAAGCATTGGCTACATTGAACCGACCAATCATGATGAAGAGCTACATTAAGAATAACTCTGATGGTTGGAAGTTTGGCGACTGGACTGAATGTCTTAGTATAGTCGATACCCTGCTGTTGATGATTTCCCTGCACTACTAATTTGGCTTTAAGCGAGCTATGGACCCGTCAGCATGATGTTTGGTGCGATACGTTCAGCGACATTCAAGGACCGATGTGTACGGAAGAGGAACTAATATCCACGTTCCCTGTTTTTGTAAGGTAAAGAATTCGGCTGCCATGGCCTTTCTCCATTATATATTTTTGATGGCAGCGGAATAGGAGGTTGGGTCAAATGGAGTGGAGAGTGGTGTTTGATGATGGAAGAGATTTAAATGATTTGTAGGCCTAAGAGAAACTGTTTGAAAGCGAGTGAGCATGGGGTGATGAACAGCTTGTGGAGGTGGGGCTGGATTGCTTAAGGGTATAGAGAGAGGAGTGTTTGATTGGGTGATAGCTATGTGATTCGAGATTGGTGACTGGGACAGTGGGGGTAGAGGTACAGTGTGTGGTTGATGGATGAATAGAGAGGACGGATGTGTTGGATGGTGGATGTAGGAACTAGAAAATGAGGGGTGGCTTGTTCGGCTGGTAAAGGTGATGTGACTAGGGACAGATTTATAGATGCAAAGTATTTGATGAAGGGAAAAGAGTTTTCAATCAAAGAGATGTTTCTGGAAAAGTAGACATGATTGGTTGTGGGGTCTAAGCATTTATAACCCTTGTATGAGTCCAAATAGCCCATGAAGACATAGGATTTTGATTTTGGTTGTAGTTTGTGGTGTAGTGGAGATGGGATTAGGTGGAAGCATTCGCAGCCAAACATAGATGGGAGTAGGAGGACGGTATGTTATAGAGTAGTTGACATGGAGACTAATTTTGGGTATTGGTAGAGGGCATGAGGTTTATTAAGTGGCGGTGAGAGCTGCATCAAGCCAATACTGGTATGGAACAGAGGCTGTTTGAAGTAGCATACGAGTTGTATCAAGAATATACCGGTGTTTTCATTAAGCTACACCGTTCAACTCCGGGGTATAGGGACAGGAGATTTGATGTAGGATGCCATGTTATTCAGGGAATTGAGATCATGGTTTAAAATTGCGCAATATGAGGCTTGCCTTGAGTCCCGCCTTTGCGCAATTCCAGTAAAAAACGTCTCAATGCTTACGCCTCGAGTTTTTTTTATGAGGCTTGCGCCTCAACTTGGTTGAGGCCCACCTACCCTCACCTTGAGGCCCGCCTCGCCTCACTAGCACGAGGCTTACGCCTCACGCTATATATATTAAAACTTACATAAATCTTGAAGTAAATGCCCGACATTAGACTCTATAGTAGAGGAAGGGGAGAGAGCAATTCATCATAATGATGATTCAAATGAAGAACCCCTTAGTGATGACAGTGCCGATGACTTATGAGTTCTTATGTGATATGTCATTGCTATTTATTTTTTGAAATTGAAATTATATTTTAATGAAAAGAATACTGAGATTTGGGAAATATAGAATTTTGAGTTGAACTATATTTCATGTTGTCTTATTATTGGGATATTTTGATTTCACTTCATATCTTATGCATTTTTATGTTTTATATTATTCATTCATTAGTATATAAAAAATTTATCATTTTATGTTTACGCAATCTTTTGATTTTGAGGCGTATTACGCCTCAAAACGCCTTGAAGCTTACGCCTCGCCTCACGAATGAAAAACGCCTCAATACCCAAATACATAATTTTAAACACTGATTGAGATAGTTGATGATTCAGATATTCTTTGCCCTCGTCTATGCGGAGATATTTTATTTTATGAGAGGTGTTTTCAATTAGATTTTTGAAGTTGGTAAATATTTTGATAACATCGGACTTGAATAGCATGGGAAATAACTAGGTAAAGCAAGAAAAGTCATCGATAAAAATCACATAATACTTGTATCCTTGATTGGAAGATCCTCATACATCCGAATGAATTACATATAGTGGTTTAGATTGACGATTAGAAGAAATATCAAAAGCGAACTTATGACCTTTGGAGGTCTTACAAGAAACACAATCAAAAAAGAAACTAGGTATTTTAAGTAAAGGGTTGGTGTATGAGATATATGTTGTGACATGATGATTGGGATGACCGAGACGGTTGTGCCATAGGGCCGCATTGGAGCTGGTAGCAGTGAAGGCAGTCGGACTGGGAGCTAGCGAGGTGGTGGAGAGAGGATATAATCTGTCACGGCATGGTCCCTGAAGTATGATCTGATTTGTGCGAATATCCTTGAAGATAAATCCAGAGGAATCAAAAGTGATGGAGATGTTATCTCTGGTTAGATTTGAAACAGAAAGTAAATTGTGTGTGATAGCTGGTATATGGAGAAGAGGAGAAAGTTTAAGCTAACGAAGTGGAGTTGGGAGGATGCCATCACCAGAGTTTGCAATACAAATAGAGCTACCATCACCGATAGTAATGTCATCTGCACCTTGATAAGACAAGTACTGGGACATGTTGTTGAGCGAGTTGGCAAGGTGAGAGGATAAGCCAGAGTCAAGAAGCCAATCTATAGAAGGAGAATCTGAACCTGCCATCAGAGCTCTATTATGTGTAGGAGAAGGATTGGGAACGTAGTTAACGTTCAGACGATGCCAGCATATTGAAGCTGTATGACCCTTCTTGTTGCAGATCTGACCAATCGATGAAGAAGCAGAGCTGGGTCAAGTAGTCTTACTGAAATTCTGAGGTGAACGGGCTCAAGAGAGACGACCACGACCTTTGTATGAGTAGAGGGTTGTATGGGGATATGATATGAAGATAATACGAGCTGCCTCTGCTGCTTTATTGATTTCTTCACTAAGGAGAAGTGCATAGAGATTACAAGACTAATGGGTGTGAGCATGGCATGTATAGAAGTCTTAAAAGCTTGATAGAAAGATGGAAGACCATTGAGAGTGTAGATGATGATATCCTCAATGTCAACAGTGGATCCCGCGGCAGCAATATGATCGACTAATGATTTGACTTCAGACAGATATTGGGTCATGCTCTGAGTTTTCATTGATATATTGTGAAGCTCATTTTTGAGCTGGATTACCCTAGAGCAATTTGAGGATTGGAATCATCGCACAAAAGTGGTCCAAATAGCAGCTGTTGAGTCAAGATCAAGAATGTAGGGTAACACTGATGCATTAATGGTGGAACAGATGGTGGTGGCTAAGTTTTGATGAGTAAGCATCCACTGTGTATATAATGGATTTGGTATGGGCGTGCCTTCAGTTTGTGGAGATAAGCGAGGGGGAGGTGTGTATGAAGGATCGAAATAAGCAGAGAACCCATTGGCACGAAGAAGTTTGCACACCTGAGATCGCCATAGAGAATAGTTATCATTGGATAATTGAGTGTTGACAAGGTTTTTGATGTTGGAAGTGACGAATTTCAAGGAAGGAGATATGATGGAGGCCTCAGTTTGATTAATTGAAGAAGGTTCTCCTATCTGAGAGGAAGCTAATTGTGCCATAGGTGTTCTTTATGCTTTACGCCTGCTCTGATACCATGTAGAAGTCTTCAAACTTGCAGCAGAAGACTATAATGGCTAGAAGAGCAGATTAGCTTACTACACATACAGAGAACAGAACAAGTAAATTTAGTGGAAATAGTAAGTTCTCCATGTCACTTTTACTATAGCAGTGTACACTTTACATAGAGATAGGCTATTGTAGAATACACGTGGACGTAAGATGGCAATAGTTGTTTGTTACTGATGAGCGGCTGAGATCATTTCAGACATGTGCTTGTTTGTTGCTTGTCAAAGTTTGTTACAGTGTGCATTGTTACCGGCTACCTAAATTCGTTTTATCCATTGTGTCTTTTTAAGAGTCAAATCTCATTTAAATCTAATAAAAAAAGTCATTTATAATATTTTCTAACCAAATCTTTTTAGGTCTACCTCTATCTTTGTTAACATAGGTCAGATCTAATACATCTACTCTCCTAACTCGGTCAACAGAAAATAGGTGTTTTATGTGACCAAACCATATAATACGACTCTCTCTAATGTTATCTTCCACTGGAGCTACTCCAACCTTTTCACGTATATAATCGTTTCACATGTTGTCTATAAACGTGAAGCCACTTATCTACCTAAGCATCCTGTTCTCCATAACATTTAACTTAATTTTATGCTTCTCTTTTAATGGCCAATATTTTAAAGCATTCAGGTCTCACCACCATCGTATAGAATTTTCACTTCAGTTTGAGGGGTACTTTCCTATCACACAATAAGCATGATGCATTCCTCAATTTCAATTTTCAACCATCCAACTTGAATTCTACTAATTATATCCCCATCTATTACAAATTAAACTGTACTACTAAATTTGCATAGACTAAGAGTAAAGGCTAAATAGTGGAAGCAGATGTATTGCACTCACTTTGCGCATGTAGAAAAGTCTATGACCTTCGCAAGCTTTATCCTAACAGAATTTTTATTTGATCTACATGCTCCTTTGATTGGAACATGAAGTATAAAATATAACTAGCTCATTTTCTTCAACCACTAACAGTACCCATGAATGGATGGAAGTTTATAAGGAACAGTGAGGATTCCCAGTTCCATACACCCCATAGGTTTTCCAATAAGAATGGCCTACAGCTGCATGATATTACCATCCGCAGATTTAGAAAATATTTTGAGCAATTAACTTTTCATAAATGTAACTATAGCAGGACAATTTTCAAATAACAAACTTGCGGAACAAAATCCTGCCAAGAATGTTAAAAGTAATTGTGAGAAAATTGGAGATGCGTGGGCACATCTTTGTATTTTGACCGCTGCATATCATTCTACTCAATGAAACTTTGTAATTCAACTTAACTCGTCCTGCACATCCAATCAACTCAATGTAGCTTTGTAATTTAACTATCCAAGAATAAACTTAGAAACATAGACTAGACAATAGTGCTATTTACAGTTTCAAAGTGACATCTCAAAATTTCAAAGAAAAAATTCAATCAAGGCGACTATAAACTAAATTCTGGAAAAAAAAAAGAACTCATGTTTTTGAACAAAGTAACATACCAGGCTATGAAGAGGGTCATCTTCTCTGGAAATGAGCTGTTGCAATGCCAGGATAACAAAGGCTGTAGCAACTATAGGATCACTATTAAGATGAGGAGCTCCACCATCACCACCTTTTCCTTCAATTCTTGCTTCAAAGAAGCATACAGCAGCTTGTGTTGGTCCTGGGCGTGATGAGATGCTGCCTGTAGGTAATTCATAGTCAACATGCATACCAAATATTGCATCCACTCCATCCAGAGCACCATCTTTGATCATGTGAAAAGCACCTGCACCACCCTCTTCAGCAGGTTGAAAAAGCAGCCTCACAGTTCCCTTTAATGCCGACCAGAATGTACTCAGAACTGTCTCTATTCAGCTATTATTGTGTTACATTTAAAATGACACGAATATATAACTATGGCATATACAATTTCACGTCAACTGGCAAAAATGAAGTACGACTTCAACCAACATCTCAGAAACAATTTTGTTCTGTAACATTGACCAAGGGTTTGACGTGAGTGCCAAAAAGAGATTGGAATTGATAAATATTAGAATTAATAAACTTTAAAACTAAATAAAAACCAAAAAACAAAAAAACAGACGCCACAATGGCCCTTTAAAAGGGCTACTGGCTCTCCACATCAGCTTCCGTTCGGATGGTTTTTTGGCTGATTCAATCTTTTTTTTTTAATCCTAAACCAATCGCCAGAAGAACGGGCGACTGGTCTTTTTTTTTTTTTAGTAATTCAACCCTTTTTTTTATCGTGAACAAGTTCATTGGACGGGCAACTGGACGTTTTTTTTATATATCATTTTACATGCAACTATTTATTATTAATTTAGTAAGTTATTATATGATGATTATTCATTATATTAGTTAATTATAGTACAGGTGATCCTAAGAAAAATTAAAAATAATATTGATAATTAATTATAAATTATTTATTTGATTTTCTAATATTATGTAAGTTAATCATTTTGGCATTTAATATTATATAACATCATATTATGTATTATATTAGTTAAATGTGTTAAAGTTGAAAGAAAAATATTATAAATTTATAATTTTAATTTTTTGTAATAGGATGATTATTTCTAATTTATTATTGATTTATTCTGTAATTTATTTTGTTTTAAGTATAATTTTTTTACAAAAAATATCATTTAAAATAATTGTACAAAGCAACTAAAATAAATTTGTTAAGTCATATAATATATCATTTTATATTATTAGAGGATAAATTTAGTATAGTAAACTTAATTCTATTTCAATTTTTTTAGCTTATAAATATTTATTTTTTAATTAGACATTTTGTATATATAGCAATATTATTAGATGAAGTATTATTTGTAGCATAAAATTATATAATTGGTGTATGATAATTGAGGAGTGTCATTTATTTGATGTAACTACATGCAAAAAATTATCATATCATATAAGTTGTATTGCATTAATGTTTAATCAAATATTATTGTAGTAGGTAGATTAGAGAAGATATCAAAGTAATATGTTGTTGATATAAAATTTTTATGATTTTATAAATGACTAGTAGCTTTGAGCACTACTATTTAAGTGATGCAACAATAAATGTAGGTTAATAATGAGAGTAACTGCATCTCTTAAGAATTATTTGCTAAAATTTTTTATTACAAAATTTTCTTAAAATTTTTCTTCGTAATGCAGTGACAATGCATAGAGAAGTATTGCAGTGTTCACGAAAAAACTATTGGCTATTGTAAGAATGCAAATGAATGCATGTGTGGAAAAATCATTTGATAGACCATTAGAGCTAAAGACAAAGAAATATAAAAATTTTCAGTGTTGTATACATGTATGTACATCAAATAAGAATGATTTATTTAGGTCTTTACATGTTGAATCTATGAGGAGACAATAATTAGATGGGAGAGTTCCTAAAAGGTGATTGATAAAAATATGTTGAAGAAAATTTTCTGAAACAAGATCGTCATTTGATAGACGCACACTTTCTTCAAATGCAATATTATGAGTTATGCTGAGAAAAACTTGGTGGTACGTTTGCTAATGTTGGCAAACAAAAAATTCATCTTGGACATGTTATTCTTTATCATCCTTGGAATTCAATAGAGAATGAGTTTATTTTGAACATTTATAAAAAAACTGATTATAAAATTATTGCCTCAAGACAAGAAACGAAAGTTCTTAAATAGAAAGGATTAGTAAAAGCTCTCTAGCATAGTTTGAGCATTACATCCATTGCTGCCCAGCACAAACCCAACTTTAAGCTCGATAAAATACGTTGTTTAATGAAAGATTATGCTAATTCATTCGAGCTATGTTGTCTACAAGTCATTGTGATTAAATGTATGAGCATACTTATATGTAGTACTCAATATGGAATGCAAAATTAATGTTGTTCATTTTGTTATTCATATTGTTAACTATGGTAAATATAAATTCTATAACGATCTTGTTCCAGAAATTTTTTCAACATATTTCCATTTATCACTAGTTAGGAACTCTACCGTCTCATTTCTGTCTCCTCATGACTTCCGCATGCAAATCCTAAAGTAGATCATTCTTATTTGATGTCCAGACATGTATACAACAACGAAAAACTTCATTTACTTTCTCCTTCAACTCTAATGGGCTATTAAATGCTCTTTTTCACAAATTACTTCATTTGTATGCTGACAATAGCTAATAATTCTTTTATGGGTACTCCGCAATATTTCTCTGAGCAATGTCCATGAATTCCGAAGAAAAAAAATTGAAAAAACTTTGTAACAAAAACTTTAACAAACAATTCCTAAGATATGTAACTACTCTCAATGTTCACTTATATTCATTGTTGCGTCACTTAAATGTCAGTGTTCAAAGTTGTCAGTCAATTATAAAATAAATAAATAAAAATGGGTATGAGCAACATATTAAATAACTATCTACTCTGACGGTCTGACCCACCTACTACAACAGTATTTGATTGAACATTAATACAGTATCACTTATATGATGTTACAAATCTCTGTCAGCAGTTACATCAAATAAATGATATTGCTCAATTATCATAAACTAGCTATGTAATTATATGTTACCAACAATACTTCATCTAATAATATTACTACATATATAAAATATCTAACTAAACAATAAATACTTACAAACTAAAAAAATAACTTGAAATAAAATTAAATTTACAATACATAATTCATCTTCTAATCATCTAAAATAATATATTAATATCAATTAACTATATAATTTTAAATGCTTTTTACAGTAATTTTAAATGATATTTTCTATAAACAAATTAAACTTAAAACTAAATAAATTACATAACAAATTAATAATAAAATATAAATAATCACCCAATTACCAAAAAAATAGAATTCAATTTGTTTTGTAATATTTTTCTTTGAACTATAATAAATTTAACTAATATAAGACATAATATAATGTTAAATAACATAAATGTCGAAATGATTAACTTACATAATATTAAAAAATCAAAAAAATAATTTATAAATAATCATCAATATTATTTTATTTTTTCTTGGAATTGTCTATAACTCTATACTATAATAAACTAATACAATAACTTACTAAATTAATAAAAAACAACAACAACAAGCCTTCATCCCACTATGGGGTCGGCTACACCATAGTTTAAAATTGCGTAATTTGAGGCGCGCCTCTGTGCAATTCTGGCCCAAATAGCCTCATTGCTCAAGCCTTTTTGGTTCTTCATGAGGCGTACGCCTCTATCAGTGTGAGGCGCTCCTCTGAGGCTGAATTGCACAATTCAAGGTGAGGCGCACGCCTCATGTAACCGGGACCCACACTTAAGGGCTAAATGAATTAAGCTTTCTTCCTCCCCTCTCATATCTGCCTACCCAAAACCGAGCAGACAAAAAAAGTTGAAGGCCCGCAAGCCGCACGACCTCCGCTCAGCCTCTCTTCCCGCCGCCTCTCCCGCCGGCGCCGCCTCACTCCAGCGATTTTGAAGTGTCCGACCGCCCTCAAGTTGAACTCCACTACCAATTTTAGGTTTTTTTTTTTAGTTCAAGAAAGATATTTCAAGTGAAAGAAAATCTATGGTTTTAATTTTTTGAGATTTTTTGTTTGTTTTTGCATTTGTGCATTAGGAAATATGGTTAGAGGTAAGAAAAAGGCAAATGCGTCATTGCGGCATGACCCTTCTTGGAAATATAGTGTGCAAGTTGATGTAGGAGGCGGCGAGAAGAATAATGTGTACTTAAAATACAATTTTTGTGATAAGGTGATAAAGGGAGTAGTAAATCGCATGAAGGAACACTTATCCGGCTCACATAAGAATGTATCACCTTATGCGAATGTTTCGGATAAGGTGAAGGAGGAAATTACAGCTTATATGAAAAAGAGTACCATGACAAACTGGAGTACATATAGTCAAGTGCAAACAAAGAAAAGAAATTGACTTTCAACACTCAGAATGAACTCCCTTATGTATATTATGAACAATAGGAGGTTGAGAGATAAGAGATTAAGGAACATGGGGTTGAAGGATGATGAGGACCCATTGGTATGTGATGATGTGGCGTCTGATAACAAGTGATTCATAGATAATGAGATAAATTTGTCATTATCAGACCTACAACTAGAGGATCTAAGTATGGACGTCTTGAGGGGCGAAGCAGATCAAGTGGGTACATCCACCAGTACCACACCACACACATCCACTAGTTTTGCAACACTACAGGAAAAACGTCAAATTCCGACATCTATTTTTCGTCGGAAAATGGCCAAAATCCGCCGGAAACTAATATTTCCGGCAGATTTCCAGCGAAAATATTTACGCTTGTTAACCTCCACATAATACCAAAAAAGGAATGAAACGAAATGCATACCAGTTTTAACCTATTGGATCCATAATTTATGCAGAGATCTCGCTGAGTTCGGCGCCGTTCAGTCTCTGTCCCGTGTTTCCTGCGCAAAACCAGCGACTAGCCTCGATCGAGAGCCCAAACACGTCGTTAAATACCGCACCAACTGAAGGCTGTTTCCTCCCCACGCTCAAACCTCAACGCCAGAACCTCCTGCTTCCTGATCTCCCTCTTCTCTCACGAACTCCAGCTCCCCATCTTCCGAAGCCCGTCTCCTCCTCCGACCAAATCCCTCCAGATCCCACATCTCCTTCCTCCACTCTCACTCCAGCCGAACCCCTCCGATCCCTTCAGCTAGAGATAAGTAGAGAGGGAGAGAGAAAGAAAGAACCCTACCTGGCCGGCACCTCCTCTGCCTGAGCTTCCTCCACCGATCTCCTCTGCCCGAGCTGCTCCCGATCTACCTATTCCCCATTCGCCTCCTCAGACGACGTCCCCTTGCTGTTGGATCGGAAGCAAGAATAGGGGACGTTTGCTGTGAAGGTAACTTTATCCTTTCGCACGCTCTTCAGCCAAATCCCATAAGTCTGCCGAGCACTAGACAAAAGAGGGACAAGAGGGATTTAACTAAATCCTGTTAACATGATTTACATTAAATCCCTCATAATCATATCCCGTTTAACAGGATTTCAACTAAATCCTGTTTAAACCCATTCAATCCTATGCAAATCCTATTTAATTAGCTTAATTGTAGCTGATTTCATTTAATCACACTTAATTACTATTAACAATAATTAATTATGATTAGTTAAAATAAATTATAATTAGCTAATTATTTTAATTTATAATTAATTTTAAATTAGGAGTAATTAATTATAGATTAAATATAATTAATTATGATTATTTTAAAATTTATTATAAATGAAATATAATTAATCTATAATTAATTTAAAATTATTTATAATTAATTATAAATTAAAATATAAATAATTATAAATTTTATTATTATTATTATTAATTATAAATTAAACCTAATTGATTTATAATTAATCTTAAATTAAATACAATTAGTTAAATAATAAATGACTAATTGTAATTAATTTATAGTTAATTATAAACTAGATATTATTTACTTGTAATTAATTTTAAATTAAATGTAATTAGTTATATCTATTATATATAACTAATTATGATTAATTTATAATTAATTAAAAAAATTATGCTTCTCTCCTCGATCCTCATGCCAACACCGAAGATTGCTAAGGTATAACACTCCTAAACCCTAAACTTTAAAAACCTTTCCCGGCGCTTGCAACGCGGCGAACGACCAACTCATGCACGCTTTTCTCTAGCGTGGTGAGAAGGGAATTCGTTGCGATGCTTGCGACGGGGCGGGTAATCAAAACCCCATTTTCGGCGTTAGTGTTGGACCGGAAAACCAACTCATGCACGCTTTTCTCTAGCGTGGTGGGAAGGGAACCCGGTGCAACGCCTATGGCGAGGTGGGGTAAATTATAAAACTGCTTAATTTAAACCGGTGCCCGCAACCCATGCACGCCTTTCTCTGGCGTGGTGGGGAATAAAA
>NW_021318787.1:295832-355507 GCF_001605985.2 Dendrobium catenatum
CATCCACCCTCCGCAACAGTTTGCCGGGGTGGACAAATTCAAATAAACTCTAGCTCACAAAGAGCTAATGCCTAGTCGAAAATATCACTAGGATCCATTCTCAAACAATCTCTTGCCATTAAGGACGTGGTACGTGTCCTCTAACCGGCAGTTTCGCCGCCAAATGGCATTGCAGGTAAACGGTTATGACCCGGGGCTCTCTGAACCGAGTGGTTTCGCCGCCAAATGGCACCACAGATAGCAATTATGACCAGAGCCAATACGCTCCTTAGTGGCGTTAAATCCTTGAGATATGAATCAATAGGATATGATCGATAGGATACAAAGCCCTCTGTTAGCTAATGTGGATTTAAATTTGTCCCCTTAGACAAACATCCATCCCAGGTCGATAAGGTACCCTTGGACGAAGCAACCCATGGCTGCCGACAAGGATCCTTCTGTCAGGTTGGGTCGACTACCTCCTATGACTAAGTAGACCAGGGACCATGATGGCCCGGGACGACGGAATCCATTCCCACACCATCTGCTTTAAGTGCAAGATGGTGAAATTTCTAATTTCTAATATTAAGCTTCTTCCAATATCCAAACTTTCCAAATCCCAAACCCATTACTGCTACTATATGTTAGATAACACGTATTCTCTATGTATCTGATCGACGACTAGCCTTAATCGAAAGTTCTCTCTCGTTATCGGGAGGGGTAATTAACTACAGGGGCTTGCGCCTATAGGAAACCAGAACTCAGATCATAAAGTCCTCACAAAATAAGGGCGAAATCTCTGGGTAATGTCTCATCTACAAACTCATCTACCTTCCAAAATTTACCCCGGAACCTATTCAGTTAAAACTCCCTCGCCGAATAAAAAGAAAGCGGGCGGAGGCCGGGGCCGAATTTTCGGAGCCCACAACGCTGGTTCGACGCATATCAAAAAATGTTATCGGCGTAAAACTTTCAGTCGGAAAAATTTCCGACAAAATTCTGGTGGAAAATTCGTCGGAAATATTTCTGGCGAATATAAACTACGCCAGAAATTTAAAAATATGAAAAAAAAAATCCTAATCCCGCTGAAGCCCTCCCCCCCCGGTCCCGTCCAGCCAGTTGGGCTCACCCGCCCGTGACCCGATTCCCCCCACCCGCTGTGCAGAGACCGTGACCCGCTAGCAGGCGTGACCCGCCACCCCCAGCGCATGCGCCTAGCGAGGTTCGAACCCCCGCCGCCCCCTTTAGCAATTCTGTTGTCCACTAAACCATCAAGCCACCTTTGCAAAATGCATAAATCTGTGAGTTTTTTTTTTTATTATTTATATTACTACAGACATAAAGTATTATTTAAAATAGTTAATATTTTAAAAGTTTAAAATAATTAATATATTCAATATAATTTATTTAAAATATTTATAATGTGAGTTTATATTTTATTTAAAATATAAACTTAATAAAATTCAAAATAATTAAATTTAATTTAATTTATTTTAGTAGTATTTAATTTAATTTAACAAAATGAATAATTTTAAATATTACTAATTTCCATTTTTCAGAAAATTTTTAATTTCGTCGGAAATCTGCCGGAAAAGCCAACATAAAATGAACCGAAAATAACTTCAAAAATTCCGTCAGAAGTACGCTGGAAATATTCCGTAAAAAATTCGTCGAAAAATTCGTTGGAATTTCTAACGAATTTACGTCCGCAGAAAATTCTGTCGGAAATGAGCTGTTTTCCTGTAGTGAAGCAACTAAAGGTATTCAACAAATTATTTTATGCTATTACATTATATATATCAAGTTGGAAATTAACATGACAATAATCATTCTTATTGAACAGGGAAGAGAAAAGTGAGTAATATTGAAGATGATAAATATATGACATTTATAGATACAATTGGAGAAGAAGATTCCCTTAAAGACCCATTTAGTGATGGGACATGATTTGATTTAATATGTTCTATCTTATTTGTACTTTGGGAGTTTTAATAGACTTATATTTTGTAGTTTTGTACTTTGGGACATGATTTTATTGCATTCATTTTCTTACTTTCCACTAATTTCACTTGTCATTTAAATGTTTTTATTGTATGATAGAATCTTACTATAATTTACCTTCTCAAACCCTGAAATTCTCATTTACGCAATTCTTTATCAGTGAGGCTTACGTCTTGCCTCACGGACGAAAAATGCCTCGAGGCTTATTTATGCAATATTAAACCTTGGGCTACACAAATCTTTTTTCTCCATTGTGTCTTGTTAAAAGTTAAATTCTCATTTAAATCTAATTAAAAAAAAAGTCATTTCTAATATTTTATCCAAGTCTTTCTAAGTCTATCTTTATCTTTCTTAACATAAGTCAAATATAATACATCTACTTTCCTAACCGAGTCATCAGAAAGCCACTGTTTTATGTGACCAAATCATCTAAGGCGACTCTCTCTAATCTTATTTTCCACTGGAGCTAATCCAGCCTTTTTTACTTATATGCTCATTTGGTATACTGTC
The DNA here is from genome assembly GCF_001605985.2 of Dendrobium catenatum. Lineage (NCBI taxonomy): Eukaryota > Viridiplantae > Streptophyta > Magnoliopsida > Asparagales > Orchidaceae > Dendrobium > Dendrobium catenatum. The sequence continues at coordinate 298,323 of NW_021318787.1, forward strand.
TCTAAGAGTAACGCCACTCATCCACCTGAGCATCCTCATCTATGCAACACTTAACTTAATATTATGCTTCCCTTTTAATGGCCAACGTTATGCACCATAAAGCATTGCAAGTCTTACCACCATCTTATAGAATTTAATAAACAATTGCATGTAAATGAAATTAAAAAAATATGAATAGTAGCCCGTTCATCGGGCGACTGGTTCCGAATAAAAGAATGAGCTCAATCACCAAACAAAAAAATTAAAAAAAAATGAACAATTGCCTATTCTTTGGGCGAATGGTTCAGAATAAAAAACAAAATTGGTTGAATCATCAAAGAAGCTGCCATAATGGAAGTTGATGCTTTTTTTTGTTTTTATTTAGTTAATTTAGTTTTAAAGTTTAATTATTTTTAAAATTTCTTGCAAAAAAAATTATTTGTTCATTAAAAATAGTAAGATAATAAAAAACCAATGGAATTATGGGTGAAAAATGAATATTATTGCAATCAGTACAAATACTAAAATTATGTTTCCAAGAAGTGTTCATACAAATTATATAAATATAACTGAAACTCACTTTCAGAAGTCAATTCCATGTTCAAACATCTATGTCAAAAAATTGGTCTTTACTGAGGTTGGGAAGACAAAGAAACCCATTTACCAGACCACACCTCCATTATCATAACTAAAAGAAGTTTGAGATGTAGTGGATGGCCTAAAATGGCATAAATGCGGTGTGAACAATAGCGTGAGAACAGGAACCTAATGCAGGTTTTCAAGGAAGCCATTAACAACCTCTGATATCTTATTAACTCCATGATGATAAAAGAGCCTACTGCAAGTTTTTAAACTAATAGAAAGACCTAAACGTGTGCTTTATTATGGAGAGTTTGGTTATCATTGGAGAATCTAATGTCACAGAACTAATTAAAGAATTTGAAAATCAGTGGGAGCACATTGCATATCAGGTCAAGATGTGGGAAATAAAATGAAGCATAACACAAACAGACATTGAAAAAGGAGCTAAAGATACGTTTAACATTGAATTTTTTTCACAGCACTTCTTCAACACCACTGCGGGAGGTGAGGCTGACTTACCATCATCTCATCTAGGGGGTGTCAATTCATGTGAACAATTGAGATTTAAATTTCACACAAAAATTATCTAATCAAATTAGAACCAATCGACAGAAACCGCTCATTAAATATGTCAAAAACAACCCCACACAAGTTGAGATGGGGCAGCTGAGCAAGTTGACCTGAAATAAAAACTTATTAATACAAGTAGCAATCAATCACATAGGGTAGTTCGGCCGAACCCAACCCAACTCGACTCAAGCACATAAACTTTTTAATGAAACAATATGAAACTGTGTTGGTACTTATAATGCCAAAATTTTAAACTTTACTTGAAATGTCTCATCAACCAAGTTAGATATGGGTTTTAGGCTAATTCAAACCCAAAATAAATTTCCCAGGTTGCCTAAATGCGGACCCAAATATCACATATTCCATTAAAATGGCTAGATAAAATATGGAACTTTCAAGTTTTGTTTGGGTTATCTTGTATATTGTCAATCCTAATCACACACAACATGATAAGTATGCTTAATAGGTAGATAATGTGTTCTTAAGAGTCTTGTTATGTTATAAACACTTCCCTTGTGAGAGTATACAGGCATCAGTAAATGAGATTAACTCTCCTTGTTGCTAAATTTTCTTCTAGCTCTTGTTAATCCTTAAATTTCTGGAGTTGAAGACGAACTCGAAGTCATATTGTTTATGGTTGCGATCCTCAGGGTTTGTAGTATTTAATGCTTTTATTGAAAGCCGTTTTCATTAGAGTGCCCATCTCCATCTCCAATCTGGCTGAACAATCTACCAGCAAACAAGATTCTCATCGCCAAATCTGCCAAACAGATCTTCCACCTCCAAATGCAACCCTCTGGCTTAGCTTTCTCAACTTTTTATTCACAAAACATTAAGATTCCCATTGTAGCGCATACAGCCCACTATTCAAATTTAAGCTCCCAACTTTCCATCCACACCTACCAAATCTAGCAATTCTCATCTGATTTGGTCGATTTCTCACTACAGGGAAACTCCAAAAAAGTACATCTGACCCAAATATCATGCTAAATGAAGCTATGTAGTACATGTGTTTGATGAAATGCCAAATAACATCTACAACTGAAATCAACATTGCAATTGAGGTCTTGGATCACATTGATAGAATTGAAAAAAAACAAGAAAATTGAGATTCTAAAGGTTTTACACATTATTAACCCAATATTAACTAGGCTCAAGATACAATATGAGAAAAAACTCGACTTCGACACACTTGTTAGCCGCCACAATGCACCAACAACTTCGCCATATTATACAACTTCAAGCTATTGCTCATAAATTTTTAGCTTGCAGACAAATAGCGAGCACACTTCGATGCATTATGATCCTTAAAAATTGGCGCGCACACACACCACCTTGAGCTCCTCACATTGATGTAACTCCACCTGCTCCAACAATCCAATCCATAATCAAAGCACCTGCTCACATCAAATCCACCTCTCCTACTCCACCACTACATTTTCTATTGCTTAAATTTTTTTATGAAACTCCTTGCAAAACCAAGCTGACTCCAATCACTCTAAAGCACTTGCAATTAGAATGATTGAACAAATGGTTGCCGCCCTCATTGTCGCTTGCAGATTGTCAAAAGACATGTGGTTTGATGGCCGCCCATCTTCTACAATAGTTTTTTATATGGCTTGATCCTATTTTATTATGTGTTTCAAAATGGAGTGAACAATCAATTTTGAAGGGGGGTGGTAATGTTAGGCCTTATATGAGTTAATAATTATAATGAGTAGTTTAATTGAGTCAGTATGCTATAGTGGATATTAAGCTTGCTTAACATGTAAATAATGTGTTTTTAAAAGTCGTGTTATAACTTATAAGTACATCCCTTGTGGTATTATTGCATCAATATATGAAATAAACTCCCCTCTTTAGTGAATTATTTTCTTCCCCTTCTTAATCCCTAAATTTCTAGAGTCATCCGCATGCTTAATTTCATCATTTATCGAGGCTATCCTCCAAAAAACAATTGATGCTTTCGTCGGGAGCCATCATCTTTCGAGTCCCCATCTCCATCTCTGCAAAATCTGGTTGTCAACCATTGTTCCAGATTCTCTCACTAGATTTGTCGATCAAATCTTCCACCTCAAATTCTAACCCTATAGCCCTGCTTCCTCAAGAACAAAACATATTATGTTAAGATTTCTAAAGAATCACATCCAACCCCCTATTCAAATCTAAACTCTATTTTTTTTCCATCCACACCTAGCAAATCTAGCCATTCTCTTCTGATCTGGCTGATTCCTCTTTGCAAAAAAACTCCAAAAATATATATCCACCCAAAATATCATGCTGAACTAAACTATGCAACCTAGGTTTTTGATGGAATGCCCAAGAATTCCTTCCACTTAAATCAATGAAACGAATGAGGACTCAAATCACGTTGACAGAATTGACAAATATTAACACATAATTAACCCAAGACTAACCATGCTCGAGGTACAATCTGCACCAAACTCGACTTCCACACACTTCTTAGCCACAAAAGTACATCCATGACTCCACCACATTATCCAACTTCAGGCTAATGCTTCATGCTTGTGAATTTTTCATTAGTAAATGAATGGCAGGCACACTACAATGCATTCGAATATTTAACTAATGGCATGCACTAACTGAGCAGCTCACTTTCATGCACCCTCTCTTGCACCATCAGTTCAATAAATAATCTAAGCACCTACTCAAGCTCATTCTTTGATTTAAATAGACACTCAAAGCTTCCTCTCCCGCTGCACCTCTACATTTTTATTGCCTAAATTTCTTATGACACTCCTATCAAGCCCAAACCGACTAAAGTCTAACTAAAGCACTTGCAGGACACAACAGAATGGTCGAACAAATGAATATTGTCCCTATTTTCATTTCTGAATGGTCAAATGAATATATGGATCGATGGCCGCCCAGCTCCTGCAACATAATCAACCTTTGTGCCTGCATGTCATGACTTAAAGATTCTACATAGATTTCATGTATAGCTTTATCCTATTTTATGATGTTCTTCAACCTTGATGGAATGGATACTTTTGAAGGGGATGGCAATGTCAGGCATCATATAGGTTAATAATTGTAAGGAGTAGTTTAATTGAGTCATCATGTTATAATGAGTATTGAGTGTGCTTGATGGGTATATCGTGTTCTTAACTTATATTGAGACGCTAGTTCATGAAAATTGACACATCAGGTCAATTTAATTAGGGGGGGGGGGGGGGGGGGGGGGGGGGGGGGGGGGGGGGGGGGTGTCAATCAACCTTGGGGCGTGAGAGATATTGCTCTTCGCTGGGGGGAGGGGAGTTGAGAGGTATTGCTCTTCAATTATATCGAGATAAGTGCACTCCAACTATTGTTTCATCTTGATCTTTTAATTATAAGTTTTGACTATCAATCAAAAAATACTAAATTTAAAAGGGAGATTTACATACATAACACCTTATACTATTTTATTTATATATTTAATACTTGAAATTTTAATATTACATGCATATCTTCTGAATATAATATATATGAGTTTGAAATATTAATTATTTGAAATTTAAAACTTGTGTATTTAATATATATGAGTTTATCTTAATTGGTATGCTCATCATTTCTTCCTTTTAAAAAGTAAAAATATATATATAAAAAGCAAATCATTGCAGTACATAATAACTGACACGTGAAAGAAAAAAATTTTATTTTATGAGAATTTTGAATTTAAAAGTTCAAACAATGTTTGAATGCCGCTCGCTGGAATGATACTCATAATTATAGAAATTTCGTGCATGAACTAAATTACCTTCAGATAGCTCTTCCGCTCATTAAGCAACTTAGCAGCTCCCAGCAGCATCGCAACATGAACGTCATGCCCGCAAGCGTGCATTATCCCATCAACCTTACTCCTATGCTCCCAATCCACTAATTCCTGCATCTCCATAAGCAGCAATCACCACCAGATATTTCACCCTTTTTAAAATCAACCAACAATAAGAGTAAGGAGAACCTGAAGAGGCAGAGCATCCATGTCGGCACGAAGGGCGATGATAGGAGCGCCACCGGAACCAACTTGAGCAACAATTCCAGTGCTGGCCAAGGGGAAGGAGTATGGGATGCTTAGGGCTTCGAGGTGGGAGCGGATTAGGGCGCCGGTGTTGTATTCCTGAAATCGGAGCTCGGGGTGTTCGTGGATGAGGCGGCGGATGGAGAGAAGCCACGGAAGCTCATCTTTGGCGCGGTTGAGGATGCCAGAAAAGTACGAGGAGTCGCCGGTGGCGAAGACGCGGGCGAGCAAAAATGGCGAGGAGACGGAGTAGAGGAGGAAGGTTAAAGTTAAGAGGGAGAAGCTGGGGAGACAAGAGTAGGACATTGGGGATTCCATGGAAAAGGAAGCCACGAAAGTCAGGTTTACGGCCGCAGTAAATGATCAACACAGTACATTATACAACCGTTCGTTACTATTTATTTATTTAAGAAGAATTCATTTTTCTTCTTTTGCGGTTCGGAATGGATCCGCTTAAAGGGATTTTTTAAACTAAACATTGTTTATGATTTAATTAAGAGGTTAATCCTTAAAAAATTATTTCTCTCCAAAGTCACCAATTTATTGGGGGACTTTTCTATTTAAGATAAACGGGCGACTTACCCTTGTTATTTTAACAACCTGACAATCCCCAATTTTCCAGCCCTAATTGGGAAAACCTACTTAGAGCATTCGGCTCATTGCGAAATATGACAATCTTCGAGTGCTAGGTACGTTTTCTTGCGTTTTTTTTTGTGTTGAAATAATTTTCCTTTTGTGTCATGCTTAATTTGTGTAGATGTTTTTTAAAGTTTAGGAATGATTTAGTTGTTTTGAGTAAGGTTGTGTATAGGGGTGGAAACGAGTCGAGTCGAGTCGAGCTCGAGCTAGGGGTTGTTCGAGTCGAGCTCGACTCTCAGATACCGAGCTCGAACTCGAGTCGAGCTCGACTCGTTTCACTGTCGAGCGGCTCATCGAGCTCAAAATTTCGTCGCGTTCTCGCCTTCGCTGCCGTGCAGATGTCCGTCGTTATCGCGTACTCGCGGTTTGTCGTCGCGTTCTATGTCAAGGTCGCGTCCAACGACGATGTCGTCCGTCATCACGTCGTTCATGCGTTCAATCGAGCTCCGAGCTTCGTCGTCGTGTCCAACGACGACGTCGTCCATCATCGTTGTCACGCGCTCAATCGAGCTCCGAGCTTCGTCATCGTCATCGTCCATTCCGAGCTTCGTCGTCATCGTCGTCGTCGTCACATCCAATATGTAGTCCAGAGCTTCGTCGTCGTGAGCTCCGAGCTAAATCTCGTCGCGTCCATTTCGAGCTTCGGCGTCATCATCACGTTCGTTTCGAGCTTTGCCATCGTCGTCACGTCTGTTGCGAGTTCTGCCGTCGAGATCTGATCCGCCGTCGTCGTCTCGAGCTCGATCCCATGAATCCCGCCCAGTCGAGCTGCTTGTCGAGCCGACGAGTCGAGTCGGATGCCTGTTTGAGCTCGTGCTGGTTAAGCATTCGAGCTTGAAACTGTGTTCGAGCTCGATCGCGAGCTCGTTTAGCTCGGCTCGTTGAGCCTGTTGTCGAGTCGAGCCCTAGCCGACTCACGAGCCGGCTTGACTCGGTTGCACCCCTAGTTGTGTATGTTAAAATATGAGATTTTTGTGTAGCGAAATACGAAGAAAGGAATTGTGTGATATTTCTTATTTGTAATCTATAAGTAGGAGCTGAAAATATGTTATGATTCTTTCATTTCTTTGAGCTAAGATTTTGATATTTCTCGTGAAAGATATTTTTTGTGAAAGAGATATTTTTTAGCATATGGTATTTAGTCATGGGCGGAAGGAGGGGGGCAAGGGGGGGTACGTGCCCCCCCTAAATTTTTTTTTTTTTTGCTGCATGTGACAAGAGCTTAAAGCTTTTTTTTTTTTTTTGAGAGAGAAGGAATAGATTTAGATATAATTATTTAGTCATCATTTTTATTCCATGTAATATATTTATAAAAAAATATTTACCGAATTTATTGATCAAAATTTTTTTGTCAAAATTGATATTAAAAGTATTGTATTTATTTTAAGATATGTGTAATATACATTTTAATTGAATTTTTTATGGTTTGCGCTCATTTTAAAGCAAATTTAAATGTGGAGGATTAATTTACATAAAAAATTAACATTTTTTTTATAAATAATAATACCTAACAATTCCATAATTTAACATGCAAGAATATGCTTTAGGCTTTGTTTGGAATAGTTTTTTTACTAATTTTCACAATAATTTTCTTATAAAAATTTTCACTCTGGCAACAATATCATATCACAGGCACAAATGCTGCTTCCAAATGACTTGTTTTCCCTCGACCCAAATTGCCTGCTTCGTTTTCTCCTTCGCTCATCTCTCGCAACTCGCATTCTCGAGCCTAGCTTTTCTTTTCCTTTTCGCTCCTCTCTCGCCATGTTATTTGCATTCTTAATTTTGATCTTACAACTCCTCTTAGCTCCAGTAATGAGACGGCAAACAGAACTATCTTAATGTATTCTGACATTTAAGATGAGATAACAAACCACCATAAAATTGACCACCGAAAAATTAATCGTTTGAAAATTGCGGGAAAATTCTACCGGTAACGGGTGATTTTCCTGTAGTGTTTAATTTAGCCCCCCCCCCCCTAGAATAAAATTTCTACTTAAATAAAATTTCTGGCTCCGCCACTGGTATTAGTGAAAGAGAAGTGAACTCTGATAGCTAAGGCATATAGTATTAATGAATTTGAGAAATAATTCGGTGAATGAGCCTTTTTTGTGAAAGAGATTTATTTTAAATTTATTTAGTTAACTTTACTTAAAATTTATTTTTTAAAATAAGGTATTATATATAAACTTATTTAGATAAATGCTTATCGGTTGTGATTGTTTCATTTCTTTGAGCTAGGGTTGTTAGTTTAATTGTATGTTATCATAAGCGATATGTAGTAGCACAACAATATTTGGACTTGGAGCGTTGTTTGTTCTTATATATGGTGGACAGTTGTCTTTAGAAGATAAATATTCACCAACATATGTTGGGGGGAGTTACCGACCCTTGCAAGTGACTGTTAAGACGAACTTAGACCAATTGAAGATTAGGATCCTAAAAGCACTTAAAAATGATATGTCGAAGTACACAGTGAACTTGGTTTGTCGTCTAACATTAGGGAATGAGTTCATAGCTTCGCCTATGGAGAATGATGAGGTTATATGGTGTTATCGCATGCAATTAGGAAGATATTTCTACTTTATGTAGATGCTGAAGATATTAGTGCACAAAATTTTGTTGCTGGGCAATCAACATCCTAAGTGCATGAGATATTTACTTTTGACGGGGTGGCAAAAGGTGGTTCGACGAATCCAAGCTTCATGTCGTAATATGCTGATTAAGTTTTTCACCTAAATGAATATTAAATAAAGTATAATTGTTAGGAAAATTCACCTTTATTAACAAAATATTGTTTATGTGATGAAGTGGATAGTGAAGAAGTTGTTTCGAGGATGTACCAGGAACTTTTGAGAGACCATCGGTCAATGTCGATGATGGTTATTAAATGATGAGTAGTGAATCGAGCAATACAGCTCTTGATGATGGTGATGATGACGTGCACTGTCATTTAGATAAAGTGAATGTTAATATGAACCCTGAGATCCATAGCATGGTCCAACATTATTGTTACACAAATATCGGCACTTTATAAGGCATAGTTATAAATAATGAGTTTGTGAAGACATATTCGACCACTCATGAATGGGATTAGGATGTAGCAAATGATAGTAAATATATAGGTAACTAAGTCAAGGAAGGATTTTCAATTCCAATAGAGCTAATGGAGGGTATGTGTTTCAGTAAGAAAGAGGATCTTCAATTTATATTACAAGATTGGCCAATTATTAATAATGTGGAATATGTCATTGTAGCTTTGAACAGACAAAAAATGATAGTAGTTTGTGCTTAGAATGGTAGGTCAAGCATATCATGTATATGGTATTTGCATGCAAGGCTGAGCAAACATCTCGAAGGTATATGGAAAATATATTCAATGAAGAACCAATACCTGTGTAATACCAATTCTAGTGACTAGACACCGATAATGCAATTCTCAATTTATAAGCTACTTCGTATTCTCCAGTATTAGAAGGCATATGGATCTCAAGCTATGGGAGATTATAGGACAAATTGAAGTGAAGTTCAACATAAAAGTTTTGTATATAAAAGCTTGGGATACCATATGAAAAGTTGTGAATATAGTGTTTGGTAATTAGGATAAGTCTTATCGAACCATAATTCTTTTTAATTTATGTGTTGTGTGTTCGAAGCCTGAAACCTTCTATATGATACAAACATCTGAGAAGCATAGATTTGAAAGATTATTTTTCTCATTTGCCCATTCGATAAATGGGTGGACATATTGTCGTCATGTTCTTTACCTTGACGGGACATTCCTATTAGGTAAATACCCATGCACTTTGCTAACTGCAGTGGGAATTTATGAAAATAATGGATTGTACCCCCTTATATTTGAGATTGTAGAGTCAAAATGTGTTGATTCATGGGTGTGGTTTTTGAGCCAAATGTATATACTCATTTCAGTTGTTTGCACTCGAACTAATTTATTTATTATATCCGACAAGCACATCGGTTTAGTGCAAGGTTGTCATGAAAATTTTGCTTTATTGTTGCACATTGCCACTCTCTATGCCACCTACGTGGGAACTTTAAGAAAGCAATAAGCTGAATGGGTATTATTGACATAGATTTCCTATGCCAGAATAGCATCCTGATGGAGGACATAACGATATTCTAGACATACTCACTTAGAGGTGCAGTTATAGCTCATATGTACAGGGAGCTATCAGAAGCAACTAGCCCGAAATGAGCTAACATAGCAGGTTATATCCACATACTACAAATATGGGATTAGGAGCATATACATGTTGGGAGACCTCAGCTGTTAGTTCTATACCATTTCCAGTTCAGCTAGTGGTTTGAGTGTTGGTATCAAGTAATTAATTCTATTTATATTAAGAATATTTGTAGTTATTACTATATGGGAATTAGGTGGAATGAGGAATGACTATTGGAGGTACATGTAGGGAATATTTTGATGTATAGGTACGAGTTGGATGGCTTATTCAAGAGTCGGGCATGCTAAGTACATATATAATTATAGATTTCATTCTTTTTTTTTTTTTTTGATTTTGTGAAGAGTATATTCTCCTATCTCAAATGACACAGGTAATATAGGAATTGTACACCGCTAAAATCTGTACATAGGTTCCAATGATATGCACATCAAATTAGGACACTTGGTTCTCCAAAGTTCCTTTGATCAGTTGGAAAAGGGTTGAGTGACACATTTTTTATCAAGTACTACGAAAGTTTGGATATTGCCCGTCCACTAATATCATGGAAATGGATCATAGTTTTGTTAGAGCTGATGGACATGGTAAGGTTGATACATATTGGGCTTTGTACCACCAGTCCAATATTGCATTGTGGGAGAGTAAGAGGGCAAACATTATTACAAGAGAGACTCGTGGATTGGACTATGATTACAAAGTGAAGTAGTATTTACCCTGGTTTCGTTCTTAGGCAACATTATACATGCTAAAGGCACTTATTGACCCTCAAACTACATAATATCCAGGATCACTAGTGGAACAACATGATAAGGAGCATTAAATTTAATTTTATGAAAAACTTAAGCTGAATTACTAACCTGTACAAATTGTAACCATAGAGAGGAGATTTCGATGGGACTAATGAGACCCCCATACGGATGGACATGAATATTATAAGAGATATGAGCTATATATTATGCCAACATATATTTATTAATGATGCTCATTATTTTGAGGAGATAGATACTCAGCAGATAGTGTTTAGTCCACCCATTCATACTGTAGATCCATATGATGCTGGGTTATCCTCTTACTATGATTTAGGTCCCTGTCAAAGCTACTTTACAGCAGACATTAACATCACCTTTACATCTCAGTTTGTACCTTCTTCCTTGGGCAATCCCCCAATTACTCAACCTAATGTCAGTATTTAGGAGTAGTGCCATTTACGTACTAGGCCACTACGAGCAACATAATATTTCACTTCAGGCACATATGCGATACAACATCGGCATTAGTATTTTGTACCATGTATCTTTTTAATACCACATCGACAAATTATACACACACCCAATAAGGGTGAAACTTAAGAATATTAAACTTAGTGATATTTTACACTTTATATACAAATTTTACTGGATTTAGAGGTCATCAGATCAAAAAATTAAGCATGTCAAAATTCATTCATTTTAAGGATACAAAAAATTAAAAAATTATAAAAAATTGAAATTAAATCTAAAAATTATAAAAAAATAATTCTAAATTTCAATGGGAGAGGCATCCTTATAAAAATTACAAATAATATATTAAACTGACCAAAATTTGATCATCTATTTAGGACAAATAAAAACCCCATTACTGGAACTTTAATTTGACATTAATTTAAGTTTAAGTGAAAAATAGTATTTTATTAAATAAACTATTTAAAAATTATTAAAAAAATTAAATAAGTTTTAAACACGTAAAAACACTCTCATGGATCATCCCAAAACCTTTGGGAATGATTTTATGTAATTTAGGATGAGTTTAGATTAAAACAATCAAAACCTTCCTAATTAAATAATTAAAAAAACCAATTAATTAATTAAATTTTAAAAAATTAAAACTTATTCCAAAAGATTTTAAATTGAACAAACTCAAAGGCACTCAACACCATGTAATATCTAATATTAATTAAAAATATCAAACCATCAAAAATACGTAAAATAAAAAAGTCAACTTTTTAGTCAAATATAGTTTAAATTTCAACTTGAACTTAAAAAATTCAAAATTATGTAAAGAAAAATCTAATTCTAGCTAACTCAAAGTCTAATTACTCATTTTTATATCTAGTTTTTGAGAAACATATCAAAACTCCAAAATTCAATATTAATAAAAAAATTCAACTTTTTAGTCAACTTTAGGTCAAATTTCAACTCAAACTTCAAAAATTCATAACTAATTATAGAAAAATCTAAATCTAGCAAACTTAAAGTATAATTGCTCATCTTAAAGTCTAATTTTTAATAAAAATACCAACTTTTTAGAAATCAATCTTAATCTAAAAGTTAAAATTTGACCCCTAAATTTAATGAATAAAATTATCTAGAAAATTCCAAAAAATCAATAATCAATCAAAATTCTAAAAATCATTAATTTGATTAATAAAATCAATTAACCTACCATTTAATAACCACTCCAAAGATGAAGTTTTTAGGATTAACTATCTTGGGCTACAAGGCTACATGTTTTGAGGACGCATGGTTCCTTGAGCCTATAAAATAATATCTCGAATGGATTCAATAGAGCGTAAATTCTTAAAATAAATTGATTATTAATAATTTAAATAAATTAAAAATTTTTAATTCAATTATATCAACCAGGTTTTTAGAATGTACTTCCTTGTGCTATATGCCTTAAGGAGGCCTCGTTCCTTGAGCCTATGAAATAATGCCACAAATTGATTGATGAAAAGCTTAATTAAATTGGTTCTAAAATCAACAAATAACTAAATAAATCAAAATATGTTAACTCTTTAAACCTTAATCAATCAATCTTTAAAAAGATATTTAAAAATTTATTTTAATATATTAAGATTTAGACTTTAATCAAAATTTCCCTTTAAACCTTTCAACCAATCAGAATATCAAGAAAGTCTAATTAATTATCCTATATAAGAAATATCCAAGCGGCATAGCTCACCTACCACACTTTATATGGTTTACTAGGGTGACACTTCTAGATCTTGGATAAGTCGGTGTTTACTTTTCTATTATGTGTAGGGTTTTTCGAGCTTTTACTGCATGTTATCTGTTAGAATTAGATGATTGATATGATTATTTATTTAATTTCTGCACTATGTGTATGATTGATTATACATTAGATTCACCCTTAGGTTAAGGGCAATTTAAATGTTGGCATAATCTTATGCAGGTGACCATGCTTATACATGGCATTTAAAAGTAAAATAGGGAGAAAATTATAAATATTAAATGCTATAGGTGTTCACTGCGCTAAGTCCCCCTTCTAAAAATTAAAAAAGCATGACCAAGTGTGGCTAGTTTAAGTATTTTATTTTTAATATATAACTATTTGGGATGATTTAATATTAACTATTTAGGATAACCATGTAGGTTATTCAAGTCTAGATTTTTAATTTTATTCAATGTAATTTAATTTCAACTAAGTTCTAATAATAAAGTGATTTGAGATGGTATATAAATAAAGTTTGGAATCCTAAGAGAAAATAACATCCCCTAGAAGTGAGTTATTACCATTTAGAGATCCAAATTTGGGTAATTTTCAAATTTCTAAAGGGAAAAGAAAAAAATTTTTTTTTCGAGGGAGAGTTTCCTCTATTTTGATATCCAAACCTAACGAATCTAAGTAGTTTATAGAAGAGCAAAGAAGTGAAGGTCAAGAAGAATCCCATTTTTAAATTCACTTTAGTCTTAGGAGTAGAATATGGGTTGTTTTTTGTGGTACCTAACCACTTTATTTTATGTAGATCATAGGTTGTATTATTAGGTGATACTTACCACATGAACTTTTAATTTGAATATTAATTTAAATTTTTTTATTTATTTATTGATGTACTTGCTATGCAAATAGGATTACATACTTTTAGTAGTTTTTTTTTTGCAATTTTGCATGGCGATCTTTGATTTAGCCTAGAGCTCGATTGAAGGCTCGTGAGGGAATGATAAAATATTTTCTACAATAATATTTTTAAAAATTTAAAGCTCAGATAAAAACTCTAACTATTTTAATAAGTTAAGATCACCGAGGGTGATAATATTTTTGAAGGGAAGAAAACTGGATCATCAACTTGGAAAATTTTACTTAATGGTGGAAAATATCTCAAACCCATTGTTAAATGGACTGCTGTAAATGGGAAGAAGATTAATGTGATGAATGACATTTGGTTATTAGACAAAAGCTTAAATTCTTGGCCAACATTTGCTACTTGCATTGAAATTAATAATGTGAATCTGGATAAGTTTATCATGGAGAATGGAACCTGGAACAAAAATCTGCTGCAGAATTTCTTTAATGAAGATCTTATTAATATGATTCTACAAGTCAAAATTGATCATGAAGCTGATAAAGATTATCTGGAAACCATTTTTAATCATAATGGTAAGATTATAACTGCTATGGCTTATGAAGAATCATTAAAATATCAATCCAAGGAACGTGATTGTGATTTTATTGATTAGATTAGAGAAATAAAGCTTAATCCAAGAGTTGAACTTTTTTGGTGGAGACTGAGTAAATTTGCTATTCCAACATTTGAGTTTCTCAAATATAGGAATCTAATCCATAATGACCAATGTCCAAGAGGTTGTCATATGATTGAGAACTATGAGCATATAATAGTTCATTGCAAATTTTTAAAAGAGATTATTTTCAAAATAAGGAAATGGGGATTCTTTATTCCTTTGTTTCAATCTCTTGATAATTGCCTGGAAGAATTAAGAAGGCTCTCTTCTCATTTTCCTAATATGGTGAAAATTTATCTTACAGCAGTTTTTCTATCTTGGAAAAACATGAATCAATTAGTTCACGGTAATTCAGTTCCTTCTAGCTCTTTTGTAGCAGCTAATGTACTTTTTTTGGCAAAGCAAAGTTTATTTCCTAATCTAGATAGCTGGGGTGCTAATCTCCTAAGGGAGTTTTCTAATTCTTGGCACCCTCCACCACTAGATTGGATCAAAATAAATGTTGATGCATCCTTATTGAAAACAAATCAAGCCGGTATTGGTGGTATTTTTACAAGGGTCACTTGCATCATATTTTAACCTTCTCTTACTTATTAGGCACATCACCGCCTGTGGATTCTAGTAGGCCACCTGATCTATTAGTGTGCAGTCTTGTCACGAGGAAGCTGTGCAATCTCTATGGAAAAATCTATTTTCTAAGTTTTTTTTTTTAAATTGCTTCATATTTTGTTTAAATATTTATCAAGTCAACTAGCATGTATTACATTAGATACAAACTTAAAAGTGTTTAAAAAAACATTTGAATTTAATTTTATCATCAATTTATCCAATATAAGTCAAGGGGCCAATTAGGATCCGCTCTAGATATCAGCCACGATTCCTCAAACTTAAAAAACAACGTCCATACCACTCCTATATAAAACATTGAACATATGATTTTAAAGCACCTAGGTGGTTAGTTAGCACCCCAATCCAGGTTGGGATAAGTTTGTGTTTGTACTACATTAGCTAGGTTTGATTTTTTAATTTTTACTACCCAATTTAGATTTAGGTTATAAGGCAGACTCTGACTATAAGACCTCAAACTTCGAGAATTGAATTTTAATTTTCTAATAAAATTGATAAGTCTAACTTAAATCTCTTTTAATCTAAATTAAAGCCTAATATTTATGATAGGTTGGGTGCTTCTAAAATTTTTCAAAATCCTAAGGCACCTCCTAATTTTTCTCTTTTTATTTCTAGAAATAAGTGTTCCCCTTTGATCCAGTCCTGTTAAATTTTCAACCTCACTTCCTTTGACATCAAGCCTTAAAATCTTAAATAAAATTTTTATCTTTATTTTAATCAAGAGTATGCTCAAGAAACTCTAATTTCCTACGATGTAATTAACTATGAGGGATTACGCTTGTAGGAGATTTAGAAACCTAGATAAAGTTTCAAAATCAAGGTTTTTTTTTAAATCTAATCAATTATCTTTAGGAAAATCAAATTTAACGATCATTATAATTATATTCAAATAGCTGATAGTGAATAATATTTTTTTGGGAAGATATATTGTTCTATTATCATAACACTGATTATGAAATTAATGATCTTTTATCTAAATTATTATAATCAAACATCATTTTTATCCTTTAGGATCATATATTGTATTTCCCTGAGTTGACTATGATAATTACGATAAATTCAAAGCTTTATAATTTGAACCTATTATGGAATGATATTTTTGCCTCATGAGGTGATATATTATTCATAATGAGGTGCTCGATTTTTAAGCTAAAAATTTCAAAAATTAAATTCTCTTAAAGAAAACTAAAATTTCAAAACTCCAACCAACTTCTTTTAATTAAACAAATAATGGTGACTCTACTAGAGATAAATCTCTTTCTCCACCTTTAATAATGATAAAAAGTTTATTACATCGATATTTTTTACTACACTTCCTTTCATAGGTCCCTCTTCCCATTTTTTCCTTTGTTGAGTGTGGCCAACATCAATAAAACATGTCAAAAGAGAGGCTAGCGATGAAACCTCAGTCAAAGTCAGGCTTTGATTTTTTGTCTCCAAGTTTATTAGTAGAGCAAAAGAGTCAAGAAAAATCTTTTACGATCTTCCTATAATCATTAAAAACTCACATGCTCAAATAAATCTCAAGCATGCTAAGTTTCACAATTTAAAGAAAATCCTTTAGTCTCAAAACCCAGATTTAAATCCCTTTAGCAAGATCCAGACTTTGACATTTAACCCTATGCTAGTTAGTGGACTGAAAGAGTCAATTCAAAATTTTCCATATTTTCTCTTCAATTTTGCATAAATTTATATTGAGTGTAAACTTAATGTATTGAGTCTCAAAACCTGAGAAATTTCTATCAAATTTTCAAACATCTAGAATCCCTTTCAAAATCATTTGAATTCAATCCAATCATCATTACCATA
This sequence comes from Dendrobium catenatum, assembly GCF_001605985.2. Lineage (NCBI taxonomy): Eukaryota > Viridiplantae > Streptophyta > Magnoliopsida > Asparagales > Orchidaceae > Dendrobium > Dendrobium catenatum. The sequence goes on from NW_021318787.1 coordinate 315,212, forward strand.
TGTTCCTCTACAACACCCTCTTATAATTTGAAATATGCAATGCATATTCAACGTTCTTCAGATTCAATTTAATATTCAATCCTTCTACCAAACCTGGGCTCTAACATTTTACCCCTAGGTCAATAGGTGGGGTGAAAGAGACGAGTCAAAATCCCTTGATTTTTTCCTTTGAAACCCTCATGTTGAGTGGAAAATCAGCATATTGAGTTTCAAAAATTCAAGGAGATTCCATCAATTTTTAAACTTTCAAAATTCTTTTTAAATTCATTCAAATCAATTCTAATTTCAAGAACTCAAAACCATCTGCCAATTCTGGGCTTTGACATTTCACTCCAAAGCTAACTGGGGGGTGAAAGAGTTAAGCCAATTTCTTTAAATTTTCTCACTAGTTTGGTAAACCCTCATATTGAGTCTCAAAAACTTAGAGAAATTCTATCAATTTTCAAAGATTCAATTTTTTTTTCAAAATCACTCAAATCATTCCCAGTCTCAAAATTCGAAACCCCTGTTAGATTCAGGCTTAGACATTTTACGCCCAAGTCAATTGGTGGAGCGAAGCACTCAAACAAAACTTCTAAGATCTTCCTATTAATTTTGTAAATCTGCACATTTGAGTGGAACTCAATATGTTGAGTTTAAAATTTGAAGAAGATCCATTCAATTTTAACCTCAAACTCAAGTTCAATTTCAATCTCAAGTTAAAATTCAATTCAACCTTAAGCTCAAATTCAATTCAAACTCACATCCAAGTCTAGATTCAATTTCAAATCCAGATATAGGCTTTAATATTTCATCCGAATTCAATTTGTGGAATAAAAGAGTCAAACTCAATTCTTGATATTTTTGTGTCAATTTTATAAACATGCATTATAGAGTGAAACTCCATATGATGGGTTTATGAATTTGTAGAACATCCCTCAATATCAATTTCAAAATTCAAAACCCTCCAACAAAATCTTGGCTTTGACATTTCACTCTAAATCAATCAGTGGAATGAAAGATTTAAGCATAATTCTCAAAATTTTCTTATCAATTTTGTGGACCCTCATGCTTAGTGAAAATTTAATATGTTGAGTTCTAAAATTTGAAAATAATCAATCAATTTCAAATTTAATTTTCATTTCAAAATCAACTAATTCAAGTCACCTTCTCTTACTTTTTTAGAAAATCAAGCTATTCAAATGGCTGAGAAACTAATCTTCTCCCTCGATAGGAACTTAACCGAAGAAGAAATCATTTGTGGTAGTTCAATTTAGTTTGGAGTGGAGTTTCAAAACTTCATGCTTTCAGTTAATGTAGAAAGGATCAAAGATTTGTCTATTGGAACACAAAAGGATTTCCTCTTTATGGAAGTTACTTTAGGGTTAGGATATGACTCCCTCGTCCTCAAAATGGAGGCTATTTTCCCCCCCTTATCCATTACACCCTCCACTCTAGAGGATAAGAAACAAAAAACAGTGATATCGGATGAAAGGTCATCTATGTCTAAGATTAGTTCAAGTTCTAGCACCACCTTTGCCAGCAAGAACCAGAAGAAGAATTACCTTTGAAGAGTTAGAAAGAAGGCTATTAACATTAGAAAAATTGATTAGTCAAAAACCTTAAAGCAAGTCAAATCCAAGGCCAATCAAGAATTTATTACTCCATATACCTACCCCCCTCCTTAGTGGAAACCATTTCCACACTCTTTCTGGCTCCCAAAGGAGGGAGGTTATGAGAACAGTAGCACGAACTTTGCCATGCTCTTTTGACTATAGCATAGAAGACATTAATCAAACAAAAACTGAGTAGTCACCAACAATAGGCCATAGGCCCCAGTTGAAGGTTATGACCCGTCCATTCTACTAGACGATGTTTGTTGAAACTTGTTCAATATGAATTAGGTTGTTAGACCTAAGCTTATATCCCAGCGGCTAACCAAGACGGGGGGGGGGGAGGGTGGGTGAATTGGTAATTAAAAAATTTCCTCTTTAATTTTTAAACCGACAAAAACTTTAATGATTTTTTTGTTAAAAGATTTTTTAACCACAGATCAATAAAAAAAGTAAAGTAAAAAAGAAAAGCAACAGAAAATAAAAAAGACATAAGATTTATAGTGGTTCGGTCAAACACGACCTACATCCACTCCCCAGAGGCACCCTCCGAGTATTGCACTAATACCAACAGTGTCTCTCCTTTTACCCCCACAGTAAGGCAGAGAAGCCTTCACAAAACTCTCTTCCACCATTACCCGGTGCGGCAGAGAACCGTCGTCCTTTTACACCGTCCAAGTGTAGGCAGAGTATCTCCCGCTCTTCACACTCTCTAAGTGTAGGTAGAGAACCTTCCGTCCTTTCACACTCTCCAAGTGTCGGCAGAGAACCTTCCCATTGTTCACACTCTTTAAGTGTAGGGAGAGAACCTTTCCGTTGTTCATACTCTCCAAGTGTAGGAAGAGAACCTTTCATCTTTTCACACTTCACCAAGTGTCGGTAGAGAACTAGATCTCCTTGAAAGATCTTCTAAAAAGAAATCTAGAAGGACAAGAGAAAAGAGTGAAGTAATCATAATTCACAAAGTTGAGCTCCTTACCTTTGAGTACCAAGTGAATCCTTCACGCTCCAATGGTAAGAACTCTTATTCAAACACTCTCTCTCACTCTCTCCTTCACACTTCTTTCAGTAAGCACGAAGATCAAAGACCAAAAAAGATTATAAGAAAGTTTTAAGTGGACCTTATATAGGAAATACACGAAAAATCATCCAAAAACAGCTAATTTTTAATTCTGTACGCACTTGATCGTCCCGTATGATCGTGATTTTGTCCTGTACGAATAGTGTAAAACTACTTCGTACGAACCCAATGTATATTGGTACGAATAACTTCATACCCGATCATCATCCCGTACAAACTAAGTTCGTCTGGTAAGAACAGTTATATCAAGGGTTCGTTTGGACGAAACTGCAAGACAATCCAAATTTTCAAGGAACAGAGGACTTCGTCCTGGGACGAATATAGGAATTCGTCTAGACGATTAGTTCAAGTCATGTGTCAAAAGGACATCATCCTGTTACGCATAGGGTGAATTGTTTGGATGATCTATTCAATTTAAGGATCCAGAGGATATCGTCCTGGGACGAATGGGGTGAATTGTCTGGATGATCCGTTCAATTCAAGGATACAGAGGACATCGTCTTGGGACGAATGCTATATTTCGTCTGGATGATTAGTACAAAGTGAGAATCCAGAGGACATCATCCAGGGATGAATGGTATATTTCGTCTGGACGAACATTTTAAAGTGAGAATCCAAATGACATCGTCCAGGGACGAACAATATACTTTGTTTAGACGAATAGTTCAAAGTGAGAATCCAGAGGACATCGTCCAGGGATGAATGGTATACTTCGTATGGACAATAGTTCAAAGTGAGAATCTAGAGGACATCGTCCAGGGATGAATAGGAAAATTCGTCTGGACGATCAGGACTTAGAAAATTTTTCTCACTTCCTGTTCATTCCATTGATCTCCGAGGCGTATAACTGACCTGATCATCCCGTATGAACATGGTTCGTCTCGTACGATCAGTATAAGAAAATTTTTTACTTTTAAATATCTCCCCAAGTGTGTGTGTGCTAAGTTACTCAATTACAATTACACTCACTTAAACTCAATAAATTAAAAAATACAGACTTCAATTAACAAACTATCTTATGCTGAATTTGATTTGAAGTCTTCATTAGTCAGGAGTTCGATTATCTTGAAATGTTAGTCCACATAAGAGCAAAAACATATCTTCCAAAAAGTGTTAGGAGAAAATAACAATAATATTTGGAATTATCAAAACTATACAAGTTGCAATAAATGTAAAATATGCAAAAGCTAAGTAGCAACTCTCTTAACAATCTCCCCCTTTTTGATGATGGCAAAATAATTATTAATTGTATAATTTTCAAATTTAAAGTATCCCCTGAACTCCCTCTGAATTGATAAACTCTCTCTGAATTGATAAACATATGAGAATAAGGAGGCATTTGTTCAACATTCTCTTTAAAAAAAAAAAAAATACAAACAGAATAGATATGACAGAACATATATGATATGAACAAAAATGATACAAACACAAACATAACAGATATGACAGAATAGATATGATACGAACAAAAATGATACAAACAAACAATATTTCTCCCCCTTTTTGACAACAACAAAAAGAGAAGAAGAAAAAGAACTAAAATAGAAATGTAAGAAGTCATATGATAATCCTTTGATAATTAATCCTTGAAAGAGATTGTGATATATTTATAAATACAATTGACTATCATTAGAGAAATAGAAGAATTCATATGATTTAAGAAGAGATATTACATAGAAAAAGAAAAAAATATCAAAATACATGAATCAATTTAGACATCGAGATAAACAAAATCATTGTAAAGTAGATGAATATAAAATTTGTATATTTAAAATGTCAAAACTAAATAAAATTGTACAGAAGATTAATTTGAATTAAGAGATTGAAAGATTGAGGAAAGAATTAACTACCATGTGTGGCGCTTTACGAATCTTTTTCAATAGTTGTGACACATTTTTGTGCATCTTTTTACTTGTGGGCTTATTTTGTGCCTCTTTTTGAAATTACGAACCATTGCGCATTCTTTTTAATTTTTGTATATTTGTACATTTTTCAAGTGTAATCTTGATCTTTCAAAAATAAATAATAAAAATTTTTAAATTTATCTAAGTACAATAATATTTATTAAAAAGTGAAATACAAAAATAAAAAAAAAACATCATATTTGCAATAATAGTATAAAAATTATATTAGTCTAACAAGAGACATGAGATTGACATTCTTAACTATATCAAGTTATAATCACAACTTAAATTTTTGAAAAATTAGATTTTCTAATTAATTTAATTCTATGTTGCAATTCAAGATATAGCATTTTCAAGATGAAAAATTTGAAGAATGTTCATATAAGCTAACACACATTTCTGAAATGAAATAAAAAATAGTAAAATAAGATAAGATAACTTTTATTGATATCATTTGTAGAAGATAATACATTTTGCATGAATGATATCAATACATTGACTATTAAAAAACACATAAAACATGAGATTTCACTAAAACACAATATAAAAACATAAAAATCATCACTGGTCACATCACATCACATCTAATGCAGTAGTGAAAAACACATAAAATAAATACATTCATCACTCAGATGGGCCCTAATCTGGAGGAGGTGGTTGGTTGTAGAAATTAAAATAACTACTCATCATAGTCATATTTAAGTTTATACCATCTATTTGCTCTCGCATCCAACTCATATCCTGATGGTACTGAGCATCCTACATTTGTAGATGACTTTCAATTTGATCAAAGCGTTGATCAAAATGAGTCTCTAGACGATCAAATCTGTGAACCAAATTTTGATAATTTTGTTCACCAACAGGTACAGGTGGAGGTGCTCCCATTTCCTCCTTTGAGTCACTAATAACATGTCGTTCATGTGGTTCATCTTTATTAAAGATCGCTCAAAAAGATCCATCATTATAGTAGAGAGGCTCCTCTAGATCTTGATCTGAATGGACTAGATCATATTTCTTCTCCAAAATGTAAGTCATAAGATGTCCTAAGGCAATATTTTTCTTTCTTTTATGGGAGACATGGCCAATCTTAGAAAGTTCATAAATGTAGTCAATGATTAGTTGGACTTCATCTATAGGTTTGCTAGTCATGATCAGATAAGTCACAGTAGAAATAAGAGGTGTGATATTTACTCGATCACCAGCTTTAGGTTTGATGGAGGTGCAAAGAACATGCTGGATGATACGGGCATTGAGATTAAGAGTAGCTACCTTAGGTAAATGACCTACTCCTCTACATCCTCTAATTACTTGATTTATTGTTGTTCAGTCAAAGTCAGAGGAAGAGGTCAAAGTATGGGATCTAATCCCTTGAGTCCTTAAGTTTAAAAATATTCCCAAATTCTTTTTTGTTATCTCTACTTTCTTCTTAAAAACATAAGACCTAATCACAGAATGGTCAGAGTTAAAGGACATGTTGGCAAGAAAGTAGTGGTAGGTCTCCTTATTGTAGAAATGGATAAGAGTGAGAATGAGGCCAAACTGGGTGGAAGCAAAAAGGTTCATTACCTTAAAGTTGAGTTGTTCTTGAAGAAGAACTCTTGAGGGAATGATTTTGGCTGAAGCAAACCTAGGGAAGGACTCCTCATTTGCTTTGGACAGGAAGTTTTCACTTGAGTTTTTAGGAGGACCCTTTGCGAGTATCTTTGCTTGCCTAACTCTCTTGCTCTAACTAGCCATGGATGAGATATAAGGGAATAGAAGATTGAAAGGGATTTTAGAAGTGATGAAATTTGAGTTCAAAAGCCTTCAATTTAAACAAAAAATGAGTTTTCGTACAGACAAAAATAATTTCGTCCCGTACGAATTTGGGTTTGCACGTACAAAAAATATTTCATATGGACGAACTAATGAGTCCAAAAATGAAACGACTTTTCATAAGCACACAAGTTACGAGGCATCCTTTCGTACAGATTTTTGACCAAATGATTGTACAGACGAATAGGTGTTCATCCGGGTCGATCAATTATTTAAGATCATTTTTATGGCAGTTTGAACCATCCCCCACATTTACACTATATGAAAAGACGCGATTACCGTCGGAATTTCTGGCGGATCATTTTGCGCCGGTACAAAACGGTGCCTAAAACGGTGCATGCTGCAACAAAAATTTTCTAACTTTTTTTACGGTGCCTTGGATGCCGGAAAGTTTCTGACGTCACATGCGCAGGGAAGTACTTCGGAGAAAACCAGCATTTTAGTGGTCCCGGCACATGTTACGGCGGAAAAATAGCCGGCGCATTTATCGACGGGTAATGCGCTGGGTTTTTTAAACTCAATGACTTATTAGCGTCGCATACTGCGCCGATAAGGTTTCCGGCATTTTGGATGCCGGAAAATTCACCGGCGAAGGCCCTATTTTCGAACCCGAGCTCCAACTGGTCGCTCATTTCTTTCGTGGATTTCTCTCACATCGCCGCTGTTTCGCTCTTCGCCCTCCGTCTCTCGCCGTAGATCGAGGTCGTCGATGGTCACCGGACGTCACCGACAGTCACCGCACGTCGCCGACGGTCATAAAACTCCTCTCCGGCGAGAGCTCCAGTTCCGACGCTTGTATTCGCGGTCCACCTCTTGTCGTTTACCCGTTGATTATAAGATTTTTTATTTCATTTAATTTGTTTGGATTCATGCTGAGTTAGTCTATTACAGAAGCTATACTTTTTTTGAGAGTTTTGATGGACAAATATAGAGAGAGTAAGGAGGATCTACATATGTTGTGTTTAAACACAATGCATGTGCTTTGAGCAAATATTTTCTATTTTAGTTGGATTACATCAAGGATCATAGCCCATAACTTTTTTGTTTTAGTAATGGATGTTCTTATGAGACATTTGCAAGAGGATGTGCCCTAATGTATGCTTGCTTTTGCTTATGATATTCTTCTTGTTGATAAGACTAGAGAGGGAGTACATGAAAAACTTGAATTAGGGAGGTCAATCTTAAAGTCTAAGACTTTTTGTTTGAGTAAATCTAAAATCAAATATATAAAGTATAATTTTAGTAGTAATAGATTTAGTGATGGGATTGTGACTTTGAGCGATCAAGTCATTAAAATGAGTGCACATTTTAGATATCTCGGTTAAATTGTTCAAAGTAATGGTTAAATATATTGAGATTTTATTAGTAAAATTTAATATGTATAGTTAAAGTGGAGGAATGCTTCAGGCCTATTGCATGTGTGATAGAAAAGTATCCCTCAAACTTAAGGGAAAATTGTATAAGATAATGGTCAGACCTATAATATTTTATGGAGTAGAATGTTGGCTATTAAAAAAAAGCATAAAATTAAGTAAAGTATTGCAGAGATGAGGATGCTCATGTGGATGAGTGTCTTTACTCTTAGAGACAATACAAAATGATATATATGTGAAAAGATTGGAGTAGCTCCACTGGTAGATAATTTTAGAGAGAGTCGCCTTAGATGGTTTGGTCATATAAAACATTAGTCTTCAGATGACTCAATGAGATGTATTAGATTTGGCTTATGTTAAGAAATGTATAAGTATACCTAAGATAACTCTGGATGAGTGGCTTTACCCTTTGAGATAGGATACAAATTGATCATAATTTTCTACAAGCACCCTATCTTTTTACATCTCTATATAATCAATTTTAGATCTACTTAAGCGCGATAATCCATTACTTATTTGATCTTATATGTAGGTTATGGATAAAAAAAAAAAATGTAGGTTATGGATATTAGAAATCAAAGAAGTTGGATCTTAATTAATCGTCACGTGTTCGTATATACGAACCAAAAGTTTGTACGTACGATCATGAATAATAAAACTGAACTTATCCGTTTAACTGTCTACATTCTTACATACGATTGAATATATATCGTCCTGACGATCGTAAATACAAACAGTAAAATGAAAACTGAAAAACTATATGCAAACCGTTCAAATTCGACAGTTAATACACTACACAGTTCATCCCGTACGAAATGAATTTCGTACAGACGGTTATCACTCAATTTTAAAGTAAACATTCAAAATCTAAATGTGAGAATTCTTCAAAAACAAATACAATCACAAATAAAAACAATTGAAAAATACAAAAAAAAAAAATCACAAAATCAAAAAGACACACAACACACTTATGAAAAAACACACATCAATGTTGCAGAATCACTCTAATTAAGCATTCAAATCGATCACACCAAGCCTTGTTCTTAATATATTGAAAGTATCAAAGGCTAGTGGTTTTGTAAAAATGTCTGCAAGTTGATTTTCTGTTGAAACATGAATGAGTTCAATTTTTCCTTTGGATATATGATCCCTTATGAAATGATGCATGATGTCTATATGTTTGGTTCTTGAATATTGAATAGGATTTTTAGAAATGCAAATAGCACTAGTGTTATCATAATAAATGGGAATAATGCTTATAGTTAATCCTAAATCAATCAACTGTTGTTTCAACCAAAGTACTTGTGCCACACAACTTCCTAATGCAATGTATTCAGCTTTAGCAGTAGATAGGGCTACTAAATTTTATTTTCTACTGGACCAAGAGACTAAAGAATTTCCAATAAACTGACATGTTACAGAAGTACTCTTTCTATCAACCCGACAACCTATAAAGTCAGAATCTGAATAACCAATTATTTCAAATGAAGAGCTAAACTTAGGATACTAAATTCCTAAGTTCTAAGTTCCTAACATATATCTTAAAATCATTTTTACTGCTGTTAAATGTGATTCTTTTGGATCTAATTGAAATCTAATAAATAAACAAACACTAAACATGATATCGGGTCGGCTAGCTGTCAAGTAAAGCAAAGATCCAATTATCCCTATAAATTTCTTTTGATCAATAGATTTTCCCTTAAGGTCCTTATCCAACTGAATTGAGGAACTCATAGGTGTACTAACAGGTTTAGCATTGTCTATTTCATACTTTTTGAGGATGTCCTTAACATATTTCAACGGACTAAGAAATGCACCCTCCTCAATTTGCTTAATGCTAAAGCCTAGAAAGTAACTTAAATCTCCCATTAGACTCATCTCAAATTCACTACTCATTATTTTAGAAAAATTATCACAAAGATTTTTATTTGAAGATCCAAAGATGATGTCATCAATATAAATTTGTACAATGAGTATATCCCCTCTAATTTTCTTCAAAAAGAGAGTTGTATCTACACTTCCTTTTTCAAATGATCTTTCAAGTAGGAAGGTGCTCAGTCTCTCATACCAAGCCTTAGATGCCTGTTTCAATCCATATAACGTCTTTTTCAATTTGAAAATATGACTTGGGTGTTTAGAATTTTCAAAGCCTGGAGGTTGGTCTATAAAAACATCCTCTTAAATTACCCCATTTAAAAAGGTATTTTTAACATCCATTTGGTATAATTTAAATCCTTTAAAATAGGCATAGGCTAACAAAACCCTAATTACTTCAAGTCTAGCTATAGGGGAAAAAGTCTCATCAAAATCAATTCATTCAATCTGATTATACCCTTTAGCCACCAATCTAACCTTATTTCTAATGACTACTCCTGAGTCATTCATATCGTTCTTGAATACCCACTTAGTTCCTACTACACTTTTATTCTTTGGCCTTGCAATTGATTCCCAAACTTCATTTCTTACGAATTGATTTAACTCTTCTTACATAGATAATATCCAAAATTCATCCAAAAGTGCTTGATCAATATTTATGGATTCTATGGTTGAAATAAAGGCTGAGTGATTGACTTCTTTATTTAATCCATGCCTAGTCCTAACACCCTCACTAGGTTCACCTATAATCAATTCTTTTGGGTGATTCTTAGAAAATCTTAAATCTCTAGGCAACGAGTTTTCTATCTCTAAATTTTATTCCAAATTTATTTTCTCAATCTTTTGTGAGTTAATATCTATCTCATCTTCTTTAATATTTGGCTCTTCCAAAATTTCAGATTCATCAAATATAACATGTGTGGTCTCCTCAATTACCAAAGTTCTTTTATTGAATACTCTATAAGATTTTACAACACTTGAGTATTCTATAAAAATATCTTCATCTGATTATGGATCAATTTTTTCTAAGACAAATTTTCCTTTATTATGAATAAATACCTTACATTCAAAAACATGCAAATGTGATAAATTAGGTGTTCTTCCCTTAGCAACTCATAGGATATTTTATTTAATTTTGATCTATCATTCACCCTATTTAGAACATAACATGCAGTACTAACCGCCTACACCCAAAAATATTTAGGAAGTGAGTATTCTGCCAATATGGCTCGGGCGGCTTCTATTAATATTTTATTTTTTTTTGTACTACCCCATTCTGTTGAGGGGTTCTAGGTGCGAAAAAATTTGATCAATTCCTTTCTCCTTACAAAAATCCTCAAAATTTTCATTCTCAAACTCTCCTTTATGATCACTTTGAATAGTCATAATTTCACATCCTAGCTTCCTTTAAATCCAAGTCGAAAAATTTCTAAATTTCTCAAATAATTCACTCTTATGATATAGAAATCTAACCCATGTGAATCTAGAGTAATCATCCACAATCACAAATCCATATACCTTCCCTCCTAGACTTACAGTTCTAACTGGTCCAAAAAGATCCATATATAAAATCTCTAATGGTTTACTAGTTCTAAGATCCTTACTGGACTGAAAAGAGGACTTACCTATTTTTCTAATTGACATGCATCACAAATGTGGTCCTTCGTAAAGTCTAGTTTAGGTATACCTCTCACTAAGTTCTTTTGGGTAATCCTCCTAAGGTTTTTCATTCTAGAATGACAAAGTCTCCTATGCCAAAGTCATGACTCATCAGATATAGTTTTTAAACAAAAAACAATAGGATTTTTAATACAATTCAAGTCTAGCATGTACACATTATTTACCCTTATATCATTTAAAACATAATTACCATATAGGGTTAATATGCAGCTAGTAGGTAAATTTTTTACACAATATCCTTTATCACATAGCTGGCTAATACCTAACAAATTATGCTTTAAGCCTTCTACCAATAACATATTTTCAATAAAATAATTCTTAAGATTTCCAATCATACCTGACCTAATCACCTTCCTTGTGGTGTTATCTTCAAGTGTAACCTTACTTCTACTTCTGGCTTCAGCGATATGAATTGAGTAGTATCTCCAGTCATATGCTTTGAGCATCTGCTGTCCAGGTACCATATGCTCTCACGAGATCTTGTTTGAGAGCGACCCTACAAAATTATCAAATATTAGATCTGGGAACCCAAATAAGTTTGGGTTCTCCTTTTGGCAATTTATAATAAGATGCATGTATGATATGTCTAGGTTTATGCATCTTAGGTCTCCACACCAAATAATTTTTCTTCTTCAAAGTACAAGTGTGAGCTATATGTCCACACAATCCATAATTATGGAATTTGACTCATGGAAAGGGGTTTTTTAATCTTATAAAATTTTTTTGTCTATTTAAGAATTGCATAAATTTAGGATACAAAATAGGATTCATAAAATCTTCAAGTCTTGGGGGTATCCTATTTTTCTCGAGAGCTTTTATCATTAATTTATTAAATGAATTCATTTCTTCCAATATACGATTCATATAATTAATCCTATATATTTTGCTCTCAGATTCATCCTTAAGAATTTTAAACTCTTTTTCAAGTTCTGCATATGATTATTTTAAACTTTCATATTTCTTATTCAAATCGTCAAACTCATTAAGCAATCTCATGTGGTTGTCATCATTTAATGCATGATCTTTTCTATGGATTTTATGTTCTTTTTGTAATTCTTGAAATTATAAATTCGGACTAGCATGCATTTTCTTTAACTTTCTATATGCATCATGTATGTGTTCAAAAACTTCAAAAAGTTCATTGTAAGTCAGGTCACATACCTCTTCTTGATCTGATTGATCAAGATTATTGGCCATTAAGTATAGGTTAATGACTTCCTCTTCCTTTTTAGTCTCTGACAAATCTGAAGCTGAGTCCGCCCAGAAAGCTCTTTGGAATTTTTTCTTGCCCTTCTTCACAATTAGTTTCTCCTCTACCTTCTCCTTGATATGAGTGGCCTTGAGTTTTGGGCAATCTGACTTAATATGTCCAGGTTTCATGCACTCATAGCAAATAACATCATTTAAAATCTTGATATTTTTATTAAATTTACCTCGATTCCATTGCTGACATCTCTTTTGCTTCTTCTTTAGAAAGCTTCTGAATTGTCTAGTCATCAGTGTGATGTTGTCTTCATCTTCAGGCTGTGAGAGTTCACTTTCTGACTCCTCCACTTTTAGTGCTATATTCTTTTCCCTTCGTGGTTCACCTTCATCAATCTTTCTTTGACTCACACCTTGCTCATAAGCAATTAGTGATCCAAGAAGATTGCCAATAGAGTAAATTTTTAAATCTTTAGACTCTATAATTACAGTTATTTTAGCATCATAAGTAGTGGGCAAACAACGAAGTATCTTATTAATCATTTCAGCATTCGTTAGTTCCCTACCCAATACATGTAAAGATGTGACTATTTGTATGAATCTTATGTACATGTTAGAAATGGATTCATTTGGATTCATGCAAAATAATTCATAATCATACAATAAGATATTAAGTCTAGATTGTTTAACTTCATTAGTCCCCTCATAAGTTATACAAAGTCTATCCCATATGTCTTTTCCACTCTTGCAAGTAGAAACCCGCATGTAATCTTCTGATTTAAGAGTACGAAAGAAGCTATTTAAGCATTTGACATTTAGTTGTGCTAAGTCACGTTCTTCTACTGTCCAGTCCACAAAAGATGTTTCAACTCTAACTCCGTCAACTAGTCTAGTTGGTTTTGTATACCCTTCTTGAACTAAGATCCACATACGATAATCAAGTGATTGTAAAAATGTAGACATGCATGTTTTTCAAAAATCAAAAGGAGTATTATCGAACAAAGGAGGTCTGGTTATAGAGCAACCCTCAGATGTATTTCAGTTTCCAAATGTAGCCATGTATGTTAATCAAAATGTATTGTAAACTTATGATTTATAAATAAAGCTCTGATACCACTTATTGAAACTTATTCAATATGAATTAGGTTGTTAGACATAAGCTTATATCCTAGTGGCTAACCTAGAGGGGGGTGAATTAGTAATTAAAAAATTTTCTTCTTTAATTTTTAAACTGACAAAAACTTTAATGAATTTTTTATAAAAAGATTTTTCAACCACAGATCAACAGAAAAAGTAAATTAAAAAAGAAAAGTATCAGAAAATAGAAAGACACAAGATTTATAGTGGTTCGGTCAAACACGACCTACATCCACTCCTCGGAGGCACCCTCCGAGTATTTCACTAATACCAATAGTGTCTCTCCTTTTTCCCCCACAGCAAGGCGGAGAAGCCTTCACAAAACTCTCTTCCACCACTATCCGGTGCGGTAGAGAACAGTCGTCCTTTTACACCCTCCAAGTGTAGGCAGAGTACCTCCTACTGTTCACACTCTCTAAGTATAGGCAGAGAACCTTTCGTCCTTTCACACTCTCCAAGTATAGGCAGAGAAGCTTCCCACTGTTCACACTCTCCAAGTGTAGGCAGAGAACCTTTTCGCTGTTCACACTCTCTAAGTGTAGGCAGAGAACCTTTTGTCTTTTCACACTTCACCAAGTGTCGGCAGAGAACTGGATCTCCATGAAAGATCTTCTCAAAAGAAATCTAGAAGGACAAGAGAAAAGAATGAAGTAATCATAATTCACAAAGTTGAGATCCTTACCTTTGAGTACCAAGTGAATCCTTCACGCTCCAATGGTAAGAACTCTTCTTCAAACTCTCTCTCACTCTCTCCTTCACACTTATTTCAGTAAGCACGAAGACCAAAGACCAAAAATATTATAAGACAGTTTTAAGTGGACCTTATATAGGAAAGACACGAAAAACCGTAAAAAAACTGCTAATTTTTAATTATGTACGCACTCGATCATCCCGTACGATCGTGATTTCGTCTAGTACGAATAGTGTAAAAACTATTTCGTATGAACCCAATGTATATTGGTATGAATAACTTCATACCCGATCATCATCTTGTACAAACTAAGTTCGTCTGGTATGAACAATTATATAAAGGGTTTGTTTGGATGAAACTGCAAAACGATCCAAATTTTCAAGGAACAGAGAACTTCATCATGGGACGAATATAAGAATTTGTCTGGACGATTAGTTCAAATCATCTGTCTAGAGGACATCATCCTGGGACGCATAGGGTGAATCGTCTGGATGATATGTTCAATTTAACGATCCAGAGGATATCGTCTTGGGCTGAATGGGGTGAATCGTCTGGACGATCTATTCAATTCAAGGATCCAGAGGACATCATCCTGGGACGAATGGTATATTTCTTCTGTACGATCATTACAAAGTGAGAATCTAGAGGACATCGTCCAGGGATGAATGATATACTTTGTTTGGATGAATAGTTCAAAGTGAGAATCAAGAGGACATCGTCCAGGGATGAATGTTATACTTCGTTTGGACGAACAGTTCAAAGTGAGAATTTAGAGGACACCGTCCATGGACGAATAGGAAAGTTCTTCTGGACGATCTGGACTTAAAAATTTTTCTCATTTCCTATTCGTTCCATTGCTCTCCAAAGGTTATAACTGACCTGATCATCTCGTACGAACATGGTTCGTCCCGTACGATCATTATAAGAAAATTTTTGTTTTTTAAATATCTCTCCAAGTGTGTGTGTGTGCTAAGTTACTCAATTACAATTATACTCTCTCAAACTCAATAAATTAAAAAATATAGACTTCAATTTACAAACTATATTATGCTGAATTTGATTTGAAGTCTTCATTAGTCTGGAGTTCGATTATCCTAAAATGTTAGTGCACACAAGAGCAAAAATAATTCTTCTAAAAAGTGTTAGGAGAAAATAACAATAATATTTGGAATCATCAAAACTATACAAGTTGCAAGAAATGTAAAATATGTAAAAGCTAAGTAGCAACTCTCTTAACAATGTTAAGCCACGTTACTATACATGACCTACTACATCATCTATAGAGGAGGAGGTGTAGAAATCACTCGGGGTGCTACTCTTCTAACTATTAGACCACTAATAATAAGAGGGGAAAATTAATCTAAGATTATACCATATATTGATATTATTATTTAACTTTTGAAAGGGTCCTATCGTGATAAATCTTTTGATTAAAATGATGTAGCATCATATATAGATAGTGCATACCCCAAGGTAGTTTCTCCCTTATAAGATATTGAAGGAATATAATTCTATACTTCTAGGGTCTTTCCACCTAGATTTATAATTTTTAAGGAAAACATATCTTTTTCTCAAGTGTACTAGTCCGATTTTTCAAGATTGTTGATTCATCTTTTTAATATAAGTTGACCTCTACTTTAAATCTTAAGCAGGAGAGAGTTGTGGTTGACTCCACCAGGTACTTAAAGGCCCCTCCTTTCCATGGCTTGTGCAGGTTAGTTCACTTTTGAATTAAGATCTAAATAACACTTAAGTTGACTTCAAAAATGAAAATCTTATCAATCTTCTAGAAATTTTCTATCTTAATTGGCGTTTCTTGCATATCTAAAATTTGTTCAATGATTTTCCTAGTTAAGTTAATATTTCTATCAATAGATTGGGTTTGCCTTAAAGATTATACTTCCTAGTATAAAAGAAGGGCCTCTCTTTCATTGCACTTGCGAGATAATCTTGGCTTTTAAAAGAGTAATCATTTTAAGGTTTTAAAGAAAATGAAGCCTCTTATCAAGATGAAAAATAAATCAAAAAATGCATAAAGTGCACCAAAAAAAATTTGTGCAATGAGCACCAGTAGGAGTAAGAAAGAAGGTTCTTTCTCCTTAAATCCCTAAATCTCAAAAGAAAACTCAATCACCTTTAATTACTTGACTTTAAAAAAACTTGAATCCAAATTCTTCATCATGCTTAAAATCGTCTATAAGATAGAAAATTTTCATGCAAGAGAATTGAAAAGATCAACTTTCTCTATTTAACTAATTTTTTTTTTGAAATTAATTTTAATCCAAAATTTATACAAGAGAGAATCCCAGTTCAGTTTCTGTAAAATTTGGTCTGGGTCAACAAAACCTAAATTCTTAAACTTTTTCAAGTTAGTTGGAGTCACTCTACATCTCACTATACTTACAAATTTATTCATATTTGTCATTCTAACAGGGTCCAAATGGTTAAGAGGAAATTTTCAAATAAAATGAACGAATCTTCTACTCCTGATAAAAATTCAAATTTCATCATTGAGGAATGTTTGTAAGTCCTTATATATAAGCATATTTTCAATCAAGGCCTTCTACAAAATCACACTCTATGCTTGGTCCAAGGTCAATCCCACTAGAGGAGTGGTTTACTTTGCTAGAAAATGTCATTCAAAATTAAATCACAGTTGAGCAGAGTGACCAATTCGAATTGGTGGAGCTTGAGGCCTTGTAGAGCATCATCTTTAAGACTCAATACAACTCAGAGTCATACAAAGCTTGAATGGTTTAAACTCATGATAAGAGAGTTCGACATATAACCTTCAAAGTAGGAGACTTAGTCCTGGTTCTTTGGATGCCTATCTTAGCCTATTGAGAGATCAGTGGGGGAGTTTAAACCAACATAAGAACTACCTTTTATCATAGAGACGATCTTTGAGGGAATTTCAAGCATAAATTGATCAATCATAAAGGATGCCACACAATATTTTCAAACTTTGGGATAGTTCTTTAGGAAGTACCATGCCATATGAGTATTAAATTTAACATCAACAAAAACTCTTCAAATTAAAAAAAAAAAATTCTTGAATTAAAAAACTCTCCAAATTTAAAATAAAATCAAATCGGATTCAAAACCCTTCAAATTCAAATAAATCAAAAGTCAAAATCAAATTCAAAAAATTCATAAAATTCAAAATCAAATCAAAATAAAAAAAATTTGAAATTCAAAATCTAAATTCAAAAAATAATCAAATTCTTGATTTAAAAAACTTTTCAAATTCAAAATCAAATTAAATTAAAAAATCCTCCAAATCCAAGTCTTAAATCTTAAGAATTACTCTAGCCTTCTTTTCCTTAAGGTTAGGTGCTTCTTATCCTTAGGATTAAACCCACAAGTGATGGAGCACACCCATTGTGGCACCATCCTTATTTCAAAATTCAGTTTTGATCTTCTATGTGGTGCAAGCTTCCTCCCCACATGATCATCCACTAGTGATGGAGTAAGCCCTATGTAGCATAATCATAGTTTCAAAATTCAATTTTGATCTTCTATGTGGAGCAAGCTTCCTCCCCACATAATCATCCACTAGTAATGGAGTACACCCATTGTAGTGCCATCCTAATTTCAAAATCCATATTTGATCTTTTATGTAGAGTAAGTTTTCTCTCTCACAAGTGATAGAGAATGCCCTTCGTGGCACCATCCTAGTTTTCTTATCTAAAAATAAATTCCCCATTTTAGTTTACCTTTATTAATGGTGGAGTACACCCTCTATGACACCATCCAAATTTTAAACTTCAAACTCGATCCTTTATGTGAAGCAATGCTTCCTTCTCACACGATCATCTAATATTCTCTTCCTTAAGGTTATATACTTTCGTTCCTTAGGATTAGACATTTTAGTGATGGAGCACACCCCCTGTGGCACCATCCAAAATTTTAAATTCCAGTCTTGATCTTTGTGGATCAAGCTTCCTCCCCATTTGATCATTCACTAGTGGTGGAACACACCCTTCATGGCTCCATCCTAGTTTTTAAATTCCAGATCTGATATTCTATGGGAAGTAATACTTTCTTCCCGCAAGATCTTCTAGTTTTCTTTTCCTTAAGGTTAGATGTGAGTCATCGTGCTTTTTTTCCTTAGGATTATAACTACTAGTAATAGAGTACGCCCCCTATAGTAGCACCTTAGTTTCAAAATCTAGATTTGATTTTTGGTATATAGTAAGTTTCCTCTCCACAAGATTATTTATTAGCGACGGAGCACACCCTCTATAGCACCATCATAATTTCAAAATTAAACTCCAATCCTCTGTGGGAAGCAATGCCCCCTTCCCACATGATATTTCATTTTTTTTCCTTAAGGTTAAATGTGAGTCATCGAGCTTTCTTGCCTTAGGATTAAATAATCTTATGATGGAG
This sequence comes from Dendrobium catenatum, assembly GCF_001605985.2. NCBI lineage: Eukaryota > Viridiplantae > Streptophyta > Magnoliopsida > Asparagales > Orchidaceae > Dendrobium > Dendrobium catenatum. The sequence goes on from NW_021318787.1 coordinate 333,955, forward strand.
CACACCCTTTTGTAGAATCATCCTAATTTAAAACTCAAATTCAATCCTCTAAAGTTAGGAGTTATTCCTTCCTATACATTCACTCAATCTCCTTATCTTTAAGGTTAGTCCTTTTCCTTCCCCAGGATTAGATCAAATAGTGGTGGAGAATGCCCTTAGTGGCACCATCCTAATTTCAATTTCAATTTCAAATCCTAAAATCAAGTTCTCTTTTCCTTAATTCCTTCTTTTAAATTAAAATGATTGCAAAATAATTTTTTTTAAAAAAATCAAATTTATTCTAAATTAACCTTTAAAAATTCTTAAAATTTAAATTAAGACCAAATTCAATCTTAGCCATTGAATCCCTTTCAAAATCATCCTTTAATCAAAGCATTTAATTTTAAATAAAGAGAGGCATAAAATTGTAATTTAGCATATATTGAAAGCATTACTGCATTAGAGCTTAGGAGGCTGTTAGACCGGTTGAACCGAACCGCACGCCCCCTTTTCTCCTTGGATTCGCAAAAACCAAGTCCACGTCTCCCTCCCTATTTGCGAAACCGTCCGCCTGCTCTCTGGGCAATTCGCGAAATCCCCTACAAGTTCGCAAGAGGGACGCACACCTCCTCTCAGCCATTCGCGAGCCCTAGGTCCGACCCTCTCTGCCGTTAGCAAGCCCAAGCCAAAGACCACCATCTGACCGGTCCTTGCCTTAGCCACCGCCGGCCCTAGCCTCATCTGTGCCTCCTTCTTGCTGCGATTTGCTTGGCCAAGAACAATAGAAAGTGGTTGCAAGTGTTGTTGTACATGGATCTTGATAATATCGGCAAGTTATCCTTTCTCTTCTTGAAGCATGGAACTTCAAGTATTTCTTTCTTATTTTAGATTTGGAAATGTGGTTGATGCCTCTTTCTATGATTTTAAAATTCGGAAATATTATATGAAAGATTTTTTTCTTAAGCTTTTCTTGGCATCAAGATGAGTTCTGTGTAGGACGAAAATGCTGAGATTATCTTTCCAAATTTTGTTTTAAGTTCTAAATGGCAGTAGAAAGTTCCTGTTGAAACTATATTTCTACCTAAAGGCTTTGGGAGTTTAAAATGCATGTATTCCTTAAAAGAAATAAAATGGTTCTTCGCCTCTTATGCTATGTTTTGGTACAGGAAGCAAGAGATATAATCATTAGAAATTTTCCCAAATTTGATGATTGTTTCACATTCAGATATTACCGAATATATATATATATATATATATATATATATATACTTTATCTTACAATATTTTGTGTCAAGAAGAGATTGATTGCCATTTCATTCCTAAAGCCAAGTCAGAAACCATTATAGTTTCTTTTTTCTCTCTGAATTGGAATGCGTAATGGGCCTTTTTAGGTTATCTTTGGAGGAAAAGAACATGATTATCCTTTTCTAAATTTTGAAAGAACGTATACTTTGTTGATTATTCTCTTCTGAAGTAATGAAGAGGTATTAGATGGTTGCAAGATTTGCTTCTTGTATTTTACTTTTTTTTTTTAATATTTAGATATACACATGTCTGACCGCTTACAAGTAACAGTTTCATGTTTTGTGACGTTGATTCCATACTTTCATAGAAAATACATTCGCATTATTTGCAATGGTGGATTCAGTCAAAGCTTCTCATGATAGATTTTATCTATTTATGTTTAAGTATTGACTTGTTTCTTGTGATATATTTTCTTGAGGCAAATTGGGGAGCATATCTATGAACTTATTTTGTTCCTCCAAAATTTGATTGTGGTTGCATTTTGCTTTATTAGACGGCTGCACTTCTTTATTTCTTTTCTTTGAATGATTGCATTAATTCTTTTTTGTTTTTGAGCAAAATAGGCATGCAAGAAGAGAATGGAAGTTTTCTTCTTATTATCTTCATAAGTAATTGCTCGCATGATTTTTAACTTGTTTGACATATTATTCATTCAATAAAATTAGCGAAGCGCCATTGTGTTTTTACTTGCTCTCACTAGTGATATGACAAATGATATGATGAATTGTATTCATGAATAAAGTTATGGTTTACTGAGATCTTTGGAAAGAATGAATTTGCAGCAAGTCATCTTTCTTTTCCTAATTTCATTTAGCTATGACTGTTGAGATAGAAAGTGCAAGATGCATGTGTATATTTGGTGGATCATGATTGGTGGAAATTGATATACATAGTCATGCTTCATCTTTTACATGGATGTTTTCTTCCTATGGTTTGGGAAAGAAAAAGTGGTTTTGGTAAAGAGTGAATTTTGAAAAGTGAAAGTAAAGCGTATGTGAGAGATTTTGAAAAATAAAATGTGTTATCTTAAAAGGTAAAGAATGATTTTGCGATGAGGTGGAAAATTTTGGGAAAATGAAATGTGTCTGTGAAAGTAGAAATGCATGATTTTGTGGGAAGTGTGTGTGTTGAAAGGTATTGCTTGAGAAAGATGAAATGTGAGATGTAGGGTTTTGGAAGTTAAGGTGTTTGATAAGTTTCTTTGAAACTTTGAAAAGTGGAGTGTGTGGATGTTGGATAGAGAATGGTTTGGGTGATCTTTGGAAATTAAAATTTAAAGAAAAGAAAAAGCTCTCTTTCTCTCTATCTCTCTCTCTCCTTTTCTTCCTCTTTCTTATGCCTCAAGGTGAATGTTGGAAAATTACGAAGTATGCTTTCATAAGTAAAAAAGCTCAAAAGGCAATCAACCACACCGGTGCATGACCAACCCAAAAAAAAAGATACGTTTTAATTTAAATAGTATTTTTTAAATTATTTTCTTTTTTGATTATTAAACATGCTTCTAATCCCTGCTTTATTGTCTTTATTTTTATGAACTGCAAGGAATGTACCGATCAAGTGAACTAAAGGGAAATGGGACAGAGGCGTCAATCGCCTCCATCCAACCGGTTGGAGGTGCTACGGGCTGAAATACTAGATGTTAGCTTCTGTACGCTGTAAGTATTCTAGAACTTAGATAAACCTTAAGACCCAAAACCCTTGATGTGGTTTTACGAATTCCCAAACTTAGGGCCTTGTAGAAATCCTAATTTTGTTTATTATGTATTTTAGATTCAAAACTACTTGCAAATTAGTTTTATTATGTTATTTAGATTTTCCTATGTTATTAAAATTTTCTTTGATTATTTAGAACCCAAAATCCATTTACATGTGTGCGTATGTTCAAAGGGTTAGTGACAATATATTTCATTCCATATAACATTAGTAATACTTAAGGACATAAATTAATGATGGGTATTAGAGGACTTAGATTTCAGGATGCATGCATCTTTTGGGAAAGAAAATAATAAACATAAAAAACTTAGTGACACATCACTTTAGGATTAGTGAATATATTTAACCTAATGTAATTAATCCTAAATAATAATCAAACAATTATTAAATTCACTTTAAAAATTAGAAATTACGATCATAAATAATAATTCAAACCAACTATAAGATAAATATTTGAATTAAAGTTATTAAAATAATACTGGTAAATTAATTATTAAATTAAAATAAAAAACACTAGAATAAATAATAATAATAATAATAAACTTATAATTAAAACAATCCTAAATAACAATAACATAAAAAAATTTTAAATAAAAAGCTAAACAGAAATATCAAAATAAAAATATATAAAAATCATAAATGATAAAAAATAAAATAAAATAAAATAAAATACAAGACTAATAAAAAAGTGTACAACAAATTAAACAGATAAACCATAAAAAAATAGTTTAAATAATAAATTGCAATTAATTAAATAATATGAATGATAAAAATAAATTTAATAAATCATTAAAAATTAAATAAAATCTTTAGAAATTTAATAAAATCTTAAGGCTTTAATAAGTTATTAAAAAATTCAATAAGTCATTTAAAATCAACAAATCATTAGAAATTTAATAAATCATTGAAAACTTGAATAAATTAATTAAAACTTCAATAAAACATTAAATTAAATTTTTTAAAGACTTAAAATAGTTAACTAAGACACCCTAAATAACCAATTTTATTAATCAAACTTAACAGTTAAAATTAAACATAAAAAAAATTTTCAATTTGCTGAAGACTCTAAGATTTAAACTTAAACATACAATTACCTTGGCCTTTCAACAAACTAAATTCTATTAATTTGAAAATTTCAACTAATAATTGATCTAGGATTTATCCAAACTATACAGCCTATTGCACACACTTAGATTTATTTGCTAGGACAACTGACTCTAGCTTTAAGTTAGGCCGATATTTACTTTCTTTTTGTTGTGTAACGGCTTTCTCGTGATTTTTACTGTATGCTGGTTGTAATGATTGATGTATTTGCTTATTTTTTTTATTTATATAATTTGATAATTGATGTGATGAACGATAGATTACCCCTAGGTTAGGGACGATTTGGATGCTCACAGAATTTTATGCAGGTGGCTATGCTCATACAAAGTTAAATCAAAGAGGGTAAATTAAAGATTTAAATTGATGAAATTTTCTGCAGGTGCAAAATGCTAAGCCCCTTTAAAACTAAAAAAATATTACCAAATGTGACTGGTGAAATTTAATTTAAATGCAAATATATAACTATTTGTGATGATTTTATTATAAGCTGTTTAGGATAACCCTGCAGATTTTTTTTTTTTAAATATGTGTAATATAATATAAATGTGTTTGAAAAGAGTTGTAATGTGAAAATGACTTGAAAGTGGGATATTACATCAAACTTGTAATCTAAAGAGAAGAGAATATCACCTGGAGGAATGTTCTCTTTTATTTGGAAAGTTAAGTTAGGATGATTTTAATATCCCAAAAGAAAAGAAAATACTCTTTCGGGGATGAGTTTCTTTTCATTTGTATATTCAGATTCGATGAATTCAAGGAGCTCACAAAAGAAAAGAAGGCTAAGGAGAGAAGACGAAGAAGTGAAGAAAAGAAAATATATCTCATTTTAAAATCACTTGAACTAGTCTTAGGATTATAATTCGGGTTTGTTGTCAGTAATATTCGACCACTTTATTTTTCAACATAGTCTGAGTTGTAAATAAAATGACACTTGCCATATGAAATTTGAATATTATATATTGGATAATTTAATTTGATTGTTTTCATTGTTTGTATGGTATAATTGAATATTTGTTTAGGTTATCTTGCATGATGTGTTTTGTTTTATCTTGGATACGATCAGAGTTTTTGTGATGGTATGAATAAAATTTTTATACTTGAAACTCTAATAAAATTTTTAGGCTCACATAAAAATTCTAACGATTTAATAAGTAAGCTCGGGACCGCCGAGAGTCAGCATATATGCATATTATTACTTTATCTTTCTTTTTAGGCACCTCTCTATCTGCGGGTTCTAACAGACCACTTGGCCTATTAGGGTACAGTTCTGTTAAGAGGATGTTGTGCAATCTCTAAAAAAATATATATTTTCCAAGCTTGATTTTAAAATTGTTTCATAATCATTTTATACATTCGAGTTAATTAACATGCATTGCATTGGATACAAATTAAAAGAGTATAAAATTCTAATTACATTTTACTCTCAAGCATCATTTACCCTACATAAGTTAAGGGACCAATTATGATATGTCTTAGATGTCAGACCCCAATTCTTTAAAACTTAAACAACGTCCCTACCCATTTTTCATAAAGAAATTAGACATATGATTTTAAAGCGACAAGGTGGTTAGTTGGTTCCCCAATCTAGGCTAGGTTAAGTCCATATTTGCATTTCATTAGATATGTTTGAGTCACTACTTTATAGTACCCAATTTAGATTTAGGTTATGAGATAGATTTTTATATCTTAAGTTCTCACCCTCCGGAAATATTATTTCAAATTTCTAATAAAATGCGTAATCAAATATAAAAATCTACTCATAAAGTGTAAAGCCCAACATATGGTAGACTGAGATTGCCTCTGAGCTTCTTAGAATTTGACACATATTTTTTCTCCTTTAACTCGCTAAGAACTGTTAAATGTTGAGATTTCTCCTTGAAAAAATTTCTATTTTTTTCTTATTTTTTTACTTTTTAATCAAATGATATGAAATTGCAGCTTTAATTGATAGTTGTCTTAGGAACATCCCACCTAGGATGTAATTAATTATAAGGGCTCGCCTCTATAGGGATTTGAGAACCCTATATTAAAATAAATATTATTTTATTTCTATAAAATAAGAAAAAAAATCTTTGGGAACACATATTTTTTAAAAATCACATTTTTAATTTAAAATATATTTGTAGAATATTATTATTATCTTTTTAGGTGATATAATATTTTATTTGTTATATTCAACTTTAGAAATAAAAAAATTTATAAAACTCATTCTTTTTTTATATGTCTTGAAGAATGGTATATTCGTTTTTTAAGATGATATAATATTCTCCTTGTTATACCTATATAAATGAATGTATAAACTTTTTAAAAATCCTATTTTAATTTTTAAACACATTCTATATAATTTCATATTCATCTTTTACGATGATATATTATTCTTTAAATTATGTTTTATTATAAAAATATTATTTTCTAAAATTCTATTTTGATATTGAATTCACTGTAGAATATTGTGTTAGTTTGTCAAGATTGTATTTTATTCTCAATGCAGTATTTTATTATAAAATAGGAGAAATCAAAATCTGCGTGGCGACATTATTTTTTCCCATACAATGTGTAGTTAATATTAGGTGTAATGTAAACCCTATGAATAAGAAAGCATGCACAATCAAGTATGTTGGATTAATTTTATGCAAGCATAGGCACAATGTTTGTCATGTATCAAATTTATAGAGATGAATTATCATGAGGGGGTGTTAATAGTACATGCTTTACTTACTTTTCTTAGATTCTTATAGGGTAACAAATTATGTGAGCTTAGAGTGGCATTGAGGTTAGAAAGGATTTATTTTATCATTTGTCTCTTTACGATTGACTGAGTGTTTGGTGATGCATATGCTCTGAAAATCATCAATATAAAAGAGAATAATTAGGAGACATTGTATTTATATTTCATCAATCCAAAATAATTTATCCAAATAATATTTATTTTATTATTTTTAATTTTAAATTAAGTGAATTCATCTCCATAAAAACTTAATTTTTTTATTGAGTAGATAATTATTGTAGTTGAAGTAGAAAATTTTAGTATTTGCAAGTAAACATTCTTCCTCATGGGATCCATACTTTACTCTATCACTATATTACTCAATTCGACATATATACTTGCATATATTATAAGTATGATTTTCTTTTTAATTTTTATATCAAAGAAAACCTAAGCATTATTTGGGGATAGATAGAGCCCTAAATCATTTTCATAATTATTTAGATTATTCCGTCACCTCCATCATTGATCTTGATTATACTATATGATTAGTGCAAAAAATAATTAATTAAATAAGATTAATTTGCATTAGATATAGCAATCATATTATATAACCACAATATCATACAGGCTGATCAGCTATATTTGATATCCTCGCCGTGATTTAAATTAAGTAATAATTCAAATTCAAAATCATTTTGATATTTCTCCACAAACTAGTTCATATTGTGTGATGTTTAAAAATTTTGCCCAATACAATCCTATGATTAAGTAATCGAATCAAGATTAATTCATACTGATATCATACGGTACGATCTAAATCATACTGGATGATCGACAAAGCAGCATTCTGGATGATAATTATTCATGTCGGGGTGCGACCTATATAAACTGCATTCAATTAAACTAATCATGCTGGACAATCTTTAAGTTTTTTGAAATCCTCTATTTATACTCTCTTTATGACTTAATTAGATTCTTTTGGTAGTTAGAGTTTGTTTTGTTTGTAAGAGTGTTAAAGCAAGAGCATAGAGCAAAGGAGAGAGAGGGTGAAATTATGTGAGTTAGAAGAGCCTTATGGGATTCAATGGAGTGTGAGTGGGCTTTCCACACAATACCTTTAATCAACTTGCGTCTAAGTTCCTGTGGGTGTGTAGGTATTTGTATTAAGGAAAGCTGTATAAAAAAGCCATTGGTATCAAAGTTTGTCAGCTACTTTGCCGCACTAAGGAGGTGAAAGAATTTTTGGCTATTCCACATCACCAAGGAGATAAAAGAGATTTTGATTACTCCACTGCATCAAGGAGATGAAATAGATTTTAGATACTCCACCGCACCAAGTGAGAGAGATTTTGGCTACTCTGTTGCACTGAGGAGGTGAAAGAGATATCGATGTCTCTATCGAACAGAGGACGTGAAAGGTAAGATTCTTTGTTAGACAAGAGTTTATACAAGTGAAAGTAGAGTCACTATTTATTAGTGCAACATCCAAAGAGAAGAACTTCAAGGAGTGGATGTAGGTCAAGTTGATTGAACTATTATAAACTTTAATTTACATTCTTATTTTCATTTACTTTCTATAGTTTTACTTTCCAACATATTTATTTTTCTTCAATCTGGGTTGAGTCTGATTTTCATTATAATACAATCATTGTGGCTTATTAGGATTGATATTTGTTTTAAAAAGAAACAAAAAATAAAAAGAAAGATAAAAAAAATAAAAAAATTATTATTTGTCTTCCTAAAAAAAACACAAAAGGATTAGTATTTGTTTTTGGTTGTTATTGAGAGTTGCGATTTTGTTAATTATAATGCTTCTGCATTAAAACCTGATTTTTTTAATCAAAAGTTTTTTGAAAGTTTTATACTCACCAATCCCCCCTCCCTCTTAGTGTGTCATTTCAATATTGAATTGGTTACACAACTAATTATTGAACTTTTAATTAGTATCAGAGTGGGTTTCTTACAATTTAGTTATAACACATAAAGTTTAATCCAAAGGCACATTTTGGAAATCATAAAACTAATAAAGGGTATTCTATTACCCATCCACTATTATTTGATAACATTTTATTCAATTTCTGAAAAATTTACATATCTACATTCTTACAATATATAGATTTTTTCATGTGGCATATAATTCAAGTAAGATATTCTTTGTGCACTAGCGTCAAAGAGATATGAGATAAATTATGTATCACCTTTGAAGGACATAATAAGGTTAAAAAATCACATTTAAATTTTTTATTACAGAAGTATGAACTATTTCACATGAAATCTAGTGAGATAATATCTAACATCTATACTAAGTTCATTAAAATAATCACTTCATTACATGCATCAGGTAGGGAAATTTTAAATTCTTAAAAAGTGAATAAAATATTTTGTTATTTGTTGATTCTTATGAGGCTAAAATTACTATAATACTAATTCAAAAGATCTTAATAAGTACTCTATTAATAATTTTTTGAACTCTCTTATTGCTTACAAGCAAAATGTGAGCCAAATGCTTTCATATATAAGTGGCAGGAAGAAAGAAAGAATAGTGGCATTAAAGATTGATGGCACCAAGAGCAGTAAGTGAGGAGCTGATGGGAGTGAGGACATAACATTGATGACTTGCCAATTCAAGAGCTTCCTGAAATGCAAACATAACCACCACTTAAATAAGAGCAAAAATGATAAGTTCAAAAAAGTTTTCATATGACATGATTTTTTCTTAGTTGAGGAAGCTTAGACATTTGAGAACAGATTGCACCAACCTCAAGAGTCACCCTGCTAAGCAAAAGGGTGAAGAAAAATCAAATTTTAAATAAGGCAAATAAAAACTATAAAGGCATTCTCAAAAAACTCAGAGTCAAATTCCTTAGAAATTAAACCAAAAGTGGAGGTAATAAACCTTTTTTTAATGGCTAATTATAATGTTGGGAACTTCAATAATGTTGAGGTATGTGACCTTTCATATGATGATTTATTTTTCATATCTAAACAAATGCATAACTCATTTAAAATGTTAAAATAATAACACTCACTTTTGAAAAAGGATCTTTCAAATTTAAGTGAATAGCATGCACATTTAGCTAATAATCATTAAATTTTAACAATTGAGTACACTTCATTAGTTAAGGAGCATAAATCAATAAATGGATGAGTTTAACTCATTAAATAAACAACATGTTGAGTTAATAAAGTCACATGAATCCTTGAAAAATGAACATATTAAGTTAGAAAAAGCATTCAAGGAGTTAAAAAAACTTGCATTAGAATTGGACAATAATGAGCATCCATTGAAGGTATAAGTTGGTGTGTATAAGAGTGAAAATAAGCATTTAAGCAATAAAATAAGTGCACTTCAAAATAACAAATGTGGGTCTATGCTTATATTAAAGCCACAACTTATGACACAGCATGCAACATACATCCCTAGGAAGAGGCCATATCCTATATTTAGGTTAGTAAACTCATCTCCAAGAGTTAGGTGCTATTTTTGTGGCATATTAGAACACATTGTATGTACTTTAACTCTACACCATATAACACATTTAATTTGAAGGACGAAAGTTCTACCATCATAGCCTGGCATATATACACTTAAGTATAAGGCGAGACCCAAATCCACTTAGGTTTCCAAATCTATATTATGACTATTTTATAAGTATGCTCTCATAAGAGGTCTAGTGAGAGCATGTGGTACATGGACAACAGTTGCTCGAGGCATATAATGAGAGATTTGAAGTAGTTTATTATGATGGAGGATAAGAGTGGAGGTAAAGTTATTTTAGGAGATAATACCACTATGAAGGTGGTAAGTCCATATTTTATTGGAAAACTAGTAGATTTACTATTGAGAATGTTCTTTTAGTTGAAGGTTTAAAAAATAACTAGCTTAGTATTAGCTAATTCTATGATAAAGGCTTTGGAATTAATATTTTACATTGTTTTGAAAACCGGCCCTGCCGGTTCGACCGGTTCAACCGTGAACCGGTCTTACGGCCGGTTCAGTCCTCCCTAAGAACCGGTCTAACAACGAACCGGCCAAAATCGGTTTGAACCGCAGGTTGAACCGGCTAACCGTTGAACCGGTCAATTTTTTAAGAACCGGCCGGTTCAACTAATAATATATTTAAATATTTTTTTATATAAAATGTTTAATTAAATTATAAATTAGTTTAAATATCATATATTTTATTTAAAAATATGATTAAAAAATTTTATTATAATATATGTTAAATTTAATATAAATAATCTAGCTCACATGATGCAATAATATCATGAAAGCTCTTAAGCCATGGGTACAAGGAAAGGTATATAAACAACACAACGTTCGACCCCGGTTCGAGCGGTCGAACCGGTCGAATCGGTCGAACCATGAACATCTCATTCTTTCGGTTCGATGTCCGGTCTGATTTTCAACCCTTATTTATTACTTTGGAATTATATTATTATTTATTACGTCATCCGGTTTAATGAATTTAAGATCTTAGATTTAAAGGAAGTTCGGATGCTTAATTTTTACAATTCAAAATGATCAAGTTGGAGAATTTGAAAATGAGAAATTTGAATTATTTTATATGGAATACGAGATAGGTCATAATTTTTTAACCCTTAGGACCCCACAATAAAATGACATTATTCAAAGGAAGAATAAAACTTAGGTAGAGGTAGCTAGGGTAATGGTGGGAGAATATGACCTACCAAAATATTTTTGGGCAAATGTAGTTAGAACTACCTTCTATGTGCTTAATCAGGTGAATATTAGGTAAAAATTGAATAAGACACCCTATAAACTACTAATGGGTAGGACACTAAATTTATTACATCTATATGTTTTATGTTATAAATATTTTATGCTTGTTAATGGTAAATCTCATTTAGAAAAGTTTGTTTATAAGGCGGATGAGGCTATCTTCTTAGGTTATTTCTTAGTAGGAAATATATGTAGAATAAATGGTCCTTACTTGTAGAGGAATCCACCCACGTGGTCTTTGATGACTCAAAAGATATATAGAGACTAGGATAGATGATGATGATGATGATGAGGTTGAGATTACTCGTGGAGTAGAAAGTATTGACCGAAAAAAATGGAGAAGAGCCTCAAGATCCTTTGCCTAAAGAATGGTGGTTCTCTTCTAATCATTTTAGGGAGCTCATCTTAGGAGATCCATATGTAGGAGTAAGGACTAGGAAATGTCTTAGGAAAGAGCTTAGCTATATTGCATTCATTTTTATGATTGAACCCACTAGTGTAGATCAAGAATTAAGGTAATGAATTCTGGATATTGGCCAAGCAAGAAGTGCTTAATTAGTTCATTAAAAATGATATATTGGAATTGGTTAGAAGACCTACCAATCAGAGTGTAGTTGGAACCAAATAAGTTTTTAAGAATAAGTTGAATGACTCTAGGTTGGTAGTAAGAAACAAAGCAAGGTTAATAACTAAGGGGTATAATCAAGTAGAGGATATTGATTTTGAAGAAACTTTTGTACGAATAGTTAAGTTAGAATCCATAAGAGTTTTATTAGCATTTGCATATTTGACAAGATTTAGTTTATACCAAATGGATGTTAAATGTGCTTTTTAAATGGTGTTATAAAACAGGATTTGCATGTAGAATAGTCCCCAGGCTTTGAAAATTATTCATTTTCAAAACATGTTTACAAACTTGAGAAAGCAATATATGGGTTTAAACAAGCTCCTACGGAATGGTACGATAAATCGCAAAACTTTCTCTTAGAAAAGCCTTTTAATAATGGTAGTATATACATCACCTTATTTCTTAAGAAAGTTGAAGAGGACATACTCATAGTAAAAATTTATATTGATAATATACTCTTCATATCCACAAATAATAATTTATTCAATGAGTTTTATACAACTATGAGTAGGGAGTTTTAAATGAGCATGATGGTTGAGTTGTCTTACTTTCTTGGGTTTAATATAAAATAAAGAGAAGATAATACTTTTCTTAGTCAAATAAAATATATTAAAGAAATTTTAAAGAAATTTAATATGGATGATAGTAAAAGCATAAATACATAAATGAACCCGACCACCCAATTAGATAAGGATATAGGAGGTAAATCTGTTGACTGAAAGAAATATAGAGGGGTTATAGGATTAGTACTCTACCTGACTGCTAGTAGACCAGACATCTTGTTTTGTATTAGTTTACATACTAGATTTCAAATTGATCCTAACAAATTTCACATGAGTATCCTCAGATATATAATATGCATAAAAAATTAGGCTTAGAAATAGTTCAATTTTTGATCTTATAAGATATTCAGATTCAAATTTTACATGGTATAAATTATACACAAAAGCACATTTAAAACTTGCCAATTCATTAGATATAGATGGTAAATCTGTTGACTAAAGGAAATATAGAGTAATTATAGGATTAGTACTCTACCTTTCTGCTAGTAGACTGGACATTATGTTTAGTGTTTGTTTATGTATTATATTTAAAATTGATCCTAAGAATTTCACATGAGAATCCCTAGATATCTAATAGGCACAAAAAATTTAGGCATCTTGTATCTTAGAAATAGTTCCAATTTTGATCTTATAGGATATTTTGATTCAAATTTTACAAGGTATAAGAAATACATAAAAGCACATCTAGAACTTGTCAATTCATTAGTTAGTCTTTGATTTTTTTATCTTGTAGAAACTAAAATTTTATTGCCCTACCCATCGCTGCAACAATTTATGTAGCTATAAGGAGCTATGTTTGCCCGAGTCTTATAGCTGAAGCGATAAATCCTAGACGTTGGACTACTTGTAGGCACAATCCTTATTATGTGGGATAATGAGATTGCAATTTGTATTTCTAAAAGTTTAATTTAATATTCGCTCATTAAATACATAGACATTATGACATCACTTCATTAGGATTCATGTAACCAATGGCTATGTAGAGCTACTACATGTTGATATTGAAAATCAATTGCTAGATATCTTTACTAAACCCCATAATTATGACATATTAGGAGAAAACTCGGTTCGTTGACATCCGTGCTTAGGATTGTGGTGGTGATTGTTTGGTTGACATCCGTGTTAAGGTGTGATTGTTTGGTTGTTTTTATTATGATTGTTTATTTATGTTGTGAATTTTAATATGTTTGTACTTTCAATTTTTTTTTCCTTTTGCTTTTTATTATAGTTTTGTATGTAGTTCCTCTTTTTGATGGTCATACTAATCTTCTAGAGGCTTTAGTTGAGATATTTTAGGGGGATCTAGAAACACATAACCATCATTTACACTTATGGGCTACAAATCATCATGTTGTTGTTCAGAAGAAGCTTGAGGCAGGCGATTATCGGGTATAAGATTTTCTTGAGGGGGTGGTCAAGCGCCTTGTCTCCTCAGTTTCCTAAAGGCGCTTCTCCCACAATAGTTCACTTAAAATTGATGAAATGAAAGAATGGAGAAGATTTTAGGCAATTGCTTTATGATTGAATCTCTGTGGCATAAGGCTTTTGGGCTTTTAAGCTGGATCTTTCGGTGTTGCTCTTGTTCTCAGTCTCCTTTGTGGTCTCGGGTTTTTTGAGTTTTCTTTATGCTGTTTGGCTCTACCGTTCAGTTTCTTTATGCGATTTTGGTGATTGGCCTCAAGATTGGTATGGGGCAAGGATAATCATTGCCTCCCCCATTCCCTGGATGGTGGTTCCTTGCAGCATTAATCTTTTTGAAGTTAGATATTGCAACTTGAAATATTTTGGGTTGCAATTTCGCTTCATTGAGCCCTGGTTGCTTCTTATTCTTATGCTTGCATATGGTTTTGGCCTCCTCTATTTTTGTTCTATTCAGGATTTTGCTTGGTGTACTTAGTTACAAATTTTGATGAGCTTTTGCTCAATATTTTTTCACTATTGGTTTCTTCTTTTTAGCTTAGTTTTCATTCTGTTGCTTTTTTGTCTCATGCACATGCAATTCTTCTTTTCATATAATGGAAGTTGGGCTTAGGCCCTAATTTTCCAAAAAAAAAAAGTTTTTTTAATTGAATAGAAATAATAATTTTTTAATTAATATGCCGACTCTTTGAGATCGATAAAAATTCCAACGATTATCAAATTCCCAAAATGATTGCCTACCCTACGACAACAACAGAGCTTGAAAGAAATCAATATTTAAAACAGTGAATGAGCGGCTAATAGAAAGAGCTATCCATTAACAATCGCTTGATCCATCTTAAAAGTGGATATTACAAAAACAAGGGAGAAGCTAGCTAGTGCATTATCCACCACCCAGCATCAAAGAGAAAAAAAAATGCAACTCTTGGACCTCCTTTTCCTTTGGGAGATCGAAGCCATTAGTCTTCCCTTCAGGCCATTTCAACCTCCTGTCTTTTCTTCCTCTCCTCATTCTGTTGCTCAACGACCGGGGTACTTCGACAATAACATCCGTACAACACTAGCTGGAGGAATCCGAGCAGCGCTCCGAGCCCGTTCGGTAGCTACACGAGGGTCACCACATCAGTCTTCAACAAATTTTAACAGCAGAAGATTAAGAAAGAAAAAAATAGTATGGTTGTCAGGAAAGAAATGTGTTACCGTAATGAAAATGTCGAACTTCAAAAGTGCATAGGCGGTCCAGCATACGCCATTCAGAAAGCTAACTAAGGAAAGCCAGAACGGCATGTACTTCACGCTTTTTGTCACGACCACCATTTTCTGATAAAGAGTTACAGTGTGTCTCGTAAATAATAATAAGCCATCGAATGCTTGATCGTTATCATCTACTTAAATGTATTAATTCAATTATTATTGAATCATATAATATCTTAAATTTAGAAAGCTAATAGTCATCTTTTTTTACTTTCTTAATTCGCCTATAATTGTATATATTTTTTGTGACTTATTTTTTAACATGAATGGATGAAAATTATATCCACAATCTTCCGATTCGTCTTAAAAATATTGAAAGAGGCACAGGAATAAAATTAAACAAAGCTTTACATAAAAACTTGACAAAGAAACAAAGGATAGTGAGAAAGAGCTTGGTCCTGTAGAAGAAAAAAGAACGTACCATAACGGTAAGAGGGGAGGCATACATGCAAGTGCCGAAGATGACACAGAGGATGCCGACAATCATCGACCTCTTCTCGTGACTATGACCCACCGTGAGCACAACAGACACAACCACCGCCATGAAAGCCAATTCCCCCATTAAGATCTTCAAAACCTTCAACTGCAAGAACATATCCAAAAATCCCAAAACCATCAATCAAAAACATGGATCGTCCAATCAGCCAATAAATTCTAAAATTTAATCAACCGAGAATCGATTCAACGCACCCTCAGATCCTTAGGGGCGTAAATGAAGAAGACCGTAAGATAAGCTCCCTCAAGCACAATACCAATGCCATTTATGGTAACCACGAGCATTGAATTGGGGTGGACAATGGGTAAGCCATAGAAGACCCAGAGCATGCAGTTGAGCAGAGTCGCAACATACGGGATTGGTGAGAACTGCTCTACTGCATTCTTTCTCCATATTTTTATGAAAGTGGGTAACGGTGAAAGAAACAGTCCGAATGATATCACATTCCCTGTCCCAATCCCATTTTCCCAATAAAATTTGTAAGAAATCGGAAAGAGAAAAGTAAGTGAAATTAATCAAAGGCAAAGTGTTATGCCGCGCCGAAGTTACCGATTATCCCAACAACGTTACGGACAACGTCTGTGCTCACCATCTTTGTTGGAATCTTGAGAAAACAGATGGACGCAGAAAAAGAGATGAGTTGTGGGGAAGAAGAGGAGCAGAGGTTTTGGAACTTGGAATTGGAAGAGTTGATGGAGGTGAGGCTTTATATAAAGGTGGACACGCTCTAAATATAAACTTCTAACAAAAAAGATGAATAATTTTAGGGAATTTGTTATCCAAATTGCCTAAAATGCTCCCCTCCTTTCTTCTCTATCTATTTTTTGATAAATTTTTAAAATAATTACCGTTAATAATTTAATTAGCTATTAAACCAACAAAAAAATTAAATTTAGATTTATTTATTAAAATTAGCTATTAAACCAGCAAAAAATAAGGGTGATTTTAATTGGTCTAGTCAACCTAGGTTGACTTGGTCAACCAGGTTGACCCAGGACCTAGATCTAGGCTCAACAAGTTTGTAGTCAACCCTCTTGACCCTATTCTAGTGAAAAACATGGTCAACAATTGCCAATATAGATAATTTAGCTCTAACTATCAATAATGCCTATTAAAATAAAATAGAATTATGAACAATTAAGAATAATTCCATTAGCTATATTATATTTTTGTACTCAAACAACTACTCCAATCAAGGTGATTATAAGATGATAATGATAATCCCTTAACTCAAGACTCCTTTCCTTGGATGGTGTCTATGGTAACGGGTGAGTTCTTCATTTCATTCTGATGCTGAAAGGGTTTTTGTGAAATTTTGTCTAAGTCTTGGCTTGGGGTCTCTGAAATTTTAACTTTTATTATGTTTCTATTATTATATATGTTAATGCATGCTCAACTTTTTTTGGGTTTTCCACTCTTTTGATTGGTGTTTCTAGTCTTTTTGTTGAGCATAACTCCTTTTTGGTGGTTGCTATTGTAGCTTCACTTCTTTTTCCTTTGTAATTTTTTACACATGTAGCTTCATTTTTTTAATGAATTGGGCTATACCACTACTCCCACCCTCAACCATCGCTCAGGAAAAAAAGAGAGGAAATATAGGTCAATGTTATAATCTTAATAACTGAGCTATGCTGCCAACTAAGTGGTAAAGTTAGAAACATTATTTAGAAATGCTATTATTCATTTTATATGAACTTCTCTTAACAATTATTGGCACAAACAAAAAGCTCAAAAAATGCAACTAGTGGAAATCACAATCTTAGAAATAGAAACAAGAACATAGCAATAATGGCTACAGCTCAATACCCAATCGATGACGTAGATAACTTTTATAGCTCGAGAGCAACCAATTTTATGATTTATGATATTTCCAATTTAAAGTTTCAATATAAAATATCAATGTAGTAAGAACATACATATGAGAAATTGATAGTTTTTTCGGTCTCTCATGTAGGTTCATCTTTCATCTTACTAATAAGAAAGCAACATGAACAATCTTACTTCAAGGTAGCCTTAATGAAGGGTTAAAACAATTTGAAACTTGTATCACCAATAAAGTTGCTCAATTGAGTTACATTCTTAAAGAGTTTAAATATGTCTTGAATAACATTTTTTATGTTCTAATTGGAGTTGAGAAATAAGGTGAAATCTAACACTAATTTTTGGCACCTAAGTTTTGGTCACCATGTTATCAAAATCATAAAAAAGAATATGTCATCATATAATTTCTTTAGTTTTATAAAGTGTTGCTTATATTTTTATTACCTTTCTTGCTAGAAAAGACATAAGTTATCCTCTCAAAATCTATATTCTATACTAAATAACTTCAACTTATAAATTTAGAGCTTTTAGGTCATTTCCCAATTTCTTCCTCAAGTATCTTTCAATATTATGTAG
Source organism: Dendrobium catenatum (assembly GCF_001605985.2). NCBI lineage: Eukaryota > Viridiplantae > Streptophyta > Magnoliopsida > Asparagales > Orchidaceae > Dendrobium > Dendrobium catenatum. The sequence continues at coordinate 352,267 of NW_021318787.1, forward strand.
GCTTAGTTAATGATTACTCTCATTAAACATCAATTTACCAGTTGAAAACAACGTTTGAAGTTCCAATAGTTTTTTAGAATTTTAAAGCCATTATTGAATCATAATTAACTTACAAAAATCAAATATATGCAAAAGGTGATGTAGGCAAATGTAAAACTCTCTCCACCGCCTTTACAACTTTGTTAAATTCCATTAGAATAAAACAACAAATTTTTTAGTATAATGGTTCCTCTCGTAAAAATAATCCAAATGATACTCTAGGTACGACCATCATTAATACTCATTATTTATTTTGTAATAATTTATAACCTTCACATAACACAATTTGCATCTATAATATTAAAAGTTTCTTAGACAATGTTAAACCAGCTACTCACAAACTAACAAATCATTGATCCCCTCTCTTATATGTGCTCACCACAAACTTGCAAAAGCACACTTGCCCTCATATACTTGGAGTCACCGAGGTCACCTAGGGGCATTTCGTCAAAGCCTTTCGATCTCGTCGTCCTTAAGATAATCAAGTGGTAACATATCTCTAGGATAGTGTGAAACATTATACATGCATTGTGATACTATTGTATGTTTTTTTTTCTATGCAGTCTTTTATGTATCCCTCAAAACCATATAAAGGGTGACGAAAATCAGTTTGAGGACCTTAGACTGGACTTATTTGAAATGATATAGTGGATACTCTAACAATTTTGGGTAATCATAATTTTTTGAGTATTCTTAAGATTTTATCTCTACTTGTTATTTCACACCATTTCCATTCTGTTTTAGGTTCTTAGGTCACTCACTCTCAATTACAACTCGATAGACATATTGAGCGTCTTCGATTAAAAATTTTGAATTCAAAATAAAGGCAAATTATTTTGTTAATTGATTGATAATTTCTATCATAGTAAGAGAATACAAAAGTGATCTCATGTGAAATTAACTTTATAAGAGATTAATGACAAGTAAACTAAATCCACTTTCAAAGGCAACGGGACATTTATTGCGTGCCTCCGTAAACGTGCCATGTTCCCTGCCATTCTCGTCAATAAATATTTATCTTATTTTAAAAAAATAAAATTTTACCAAAAATTTTGTTATAATTTTTAAACTTACATTTAGTATTTATTAGTATTAATTATGGAATTCATTTTAATTTTTAATGAAAAATAAGATAAATATTTATATAAAAATTATTTTCCTTAAAATAAGATAAATTTAAAATAATAATAATACACTATAAATAAAAATACTTTAAGTTTTTTAAAATTATTATGACAAATTAAATTGTGAAAATTTTTTACACATAATAACTCATTTAAAAAATTTCATTCTAAATTATTTATTAAAACTAAGAAAAAAATACTTGCATCTAATAGTTTAAAAAAAAAATAAAAAGAAAGCATCCTTTTTTGTTCTATTCAGGATTTTGCTCGGTGTACTTAGTTACAAATTTTGATGAGCTTTTACTCAATATTTTTTCACTATAGGTTTCTTCTTTTTAGCTTAGTTTTTATTCTGTTACTTTTTGTCTCATGCACATGCAATTCTTAGGCCCTACTTTTCCAAAAAAAAAAAAGAATTTAATTGAATAGAAATAATAATTTTTGAATTAATATTCTGACCTTTGAATTCGATAAAAATTCCAACTATTATCAAATTCCCAAAATGATTACCTTCCCTACGACAACAATAGAGCTTGAAAGAAATCAAGATTTAAAACAGTGAATGCGCGGCTAATAGAAAGAGCTATCCATTAACTATCGCTTGATTCATCTTAAAAGTGGATATTACAAAAAAAATGCAACTCTTGGACCTCCTTTTCCTTTGGGAGCTTGAAGCCATTAGTCTTCCTTTCAGGCCATTTCAACCTCCTGTCTTTTCCTCTCCTCATTCTGTTGCTCAACGATCGGGGTACTTCGGCAATAACATCCGTACAACACTAGCTGTAGGAATCCGAGCAGCGCTCCGAGCCCGTTCGGTAGCTGCACGAGGGTCACCACATCAGACTTCAACAAATTTTAACAGCAGATGATTAAGAAAGAAAAAATAGTATCGTTGTCAGGAAAGAAATGCGTTACCGTAATGAAAATGTCAAACTTCAAAAGTGCATAGGCTGTCCAGCATACGCCATTCAGAAAGCTAACTAAGGAAAGCCAGAACGGCATGTACTTCACGCTTTTTGTCATGACCACCATTTTCTGTTAAAGGGTTACAGTGTGGCTCGTAAATAATAAGAAGCCATCGAATGCTTGATCGCTATCATCTACTTAAACGTATTAATTCAACTATTATTGATTCATATAATCTCTTCAATTTATAAAGCTAATAGTCATGATTTTTTACTTTCTTAATTCGCCTATAATTGTATATATTTTTTGTGACTTATTTTTTAACATGGATGGATGAAAATTATATCCACAATCTCCCGATTCGACTTAAAAATATTAAAAGAGGCACAAGAATAAAATTAAACAAAGCTTTACATAAAAACTTGAAAAAGAAACAAAGGATAGTGAGAAAGAGCTTGGTCCTGTAGAAGAAAAAAGAACGTACCATAACGGTAAGAGGGGAGGCGTACATGCAAGTGCCGAAGATGACACAGAGGATGCCGACAATCATCGACCTCTTCTCGTGACTATGACCCACCGTGAGCACAACTGACACAACCACCGCCATGAAAGCCAATTCCCCTACTAAGATCTTCAAAACCTTCAACTGCAAGAACGTATCCAAAAATCCCAAAACCATCAATCAAAAACACGGATCGTCCAATCAACCAATAAATATTAAAATTTAATCAACCGAGAATCGATTCAACGCACCCTCAGATCCTTAGGGGCGTAAATGAAGAAGATCGTAAGATAAGCTCCCTCAAGCACAATACCAATGCCATTTATGGTAACTACGAGCATTGAATTGGGGTGGACGATGGGTAAGCCATAGAAAACCCAGAGCATGCAATTGAGCAGAGTCGCAACATACGGGATTGGTGAGAACTGCTCTACTGCATTCTTTCTCCATATTTTTATGAAAGTCGGTAACGGAGAAAGAAACAGTCCGAATGATATCACATTCCCTGTCCCAATCCCATTTTCCCAATAAAATTCGTAAGAAATCGGAAAGAGAAAAGTAAGTGAAATTAATCAAAGGCAAAGTGTTATGCCGTGCCGAAGTTACCGATTATCCCAACGACGTTACGGACAGTGTCTGTGCTCACCATCTTTGTTGGAATCTTGAGAAA
>NW_021318787.1:356450-416493 GCF_001605985.2 Dendrobium catenatum
AACCAATTTTATGATTTATGATATTTCCAATTTAAAGTTTCAATATAAAATATCAAGGTAGTAAGAACATACATATGAGAAATTGATAGTTTTTTCGGTCTCTCATGTAGGTTCATCTTTCATCTTACTAATAAGAAAGCAACATGAACAATCTTACTTCAAGGTAGCCTTAATGAAGGGTTAAAACAATTTGAAACTTGTATCACCAATAAAGTTGCTCAATTGAGTTACATTCTTAAAGAGTTTAAATCTATCTTGAATAACATTTTTTATGTTCTAATTGGAGTTGAGAAATAAGGTGAAATCTAACACTAATTTTTGGCACCTAAGTTTAGGTCACCATGTTATCAAAATCATAAAAAAGAATATGTCATCATGTAATTTCTTTAGTTTTATAAAGTGTTGCTTATATTTTTATTACCTTTCTTGCTAGAAAAGACATAAGTTATCCTCTCAAAATCTATATTCTATACTAAATAACTTCAACTTATAAATTTAGAGTTTTTAGGTCATTTCCTAATTTCTTCCTCAAGTATCATTCAATACTATGTAGGCTTAGTTAATGATTACTCTCATTAAACATCAATTTACCAGTTGAAAACAACGTTTGAAGTTCCAATAGTTTTTTAGAATTTTAAAGCCATTATTGAATCATGATTAACTTACAAAACCAAATATATGCAAAAGGTGATGCAAGCAAATGTAAAACTCTCTCCACCGCCTTTACAACTTTGTTAAATTCCATTAGAATAAAACAACAAATTTTTTGTGCTCACGCATAGGAACAAAGTAGGTTTCCATAAATAAAACATGGATATATATATATATATATATATATATATATATATCTCCCTCTCTTTCTCACGCATGCACGCATATAGATACTTCATTTCCTAAATATTCTTTGGATCATGCTTTTATAATAGCATACTATTTGATTAGTAAATTGTAAGCTAAACACTTTCAAAACAATACATCTCTTGTAATTCTACCATTAAAATTAATATTAAACTCTAATAGTCTATGGCTTCTCATGTTACCTATATATGAGACCTTACAATAAACATGAATTTCAATTTAGATCACAAGTTTGTACAATTTTTGGATACATTATCAAGTATAAATGTTAAAAATGATTTTATCAAATTTAGAAGAATATACATCTAGAGATGTAAGATTCACTGAATAAATCTTCTCTTACTCAATGAAACTGGACACATTTAACAATCTGAATATCGTATTTTGCCCAAATATTTTAACCTTTAACTCGCATGCAATCCTTAAACATTTTTCTAGAAACATCGTAATTTAATGAGAACTCTAGTCAAAATAATCCAAATGATAGATACTCTAGGTACTGCCATTATTAATAATCATATTTTAATTTGTAATAATTTATAACATTCACATAACACAATTTGCATCTATAATATTAAAAGTTTCTTAGACAATGTTAAACCAGCTACTCACAAACTAACAAATCATTGATCCCCTCTCTTATATGTGCTCACCCACAAACTTAGAAAAGCACACTTGCCCTCATATACTTAGAGTCACTGAGGTCACCTAGAGGCATTTCGTCAAAGCCTTCTTATCTCACCGTCATTTAGCTAATCAAGTGGTAACATATGTCTAGGATAGTGTGAAATGTTATACATGTATTGTGGTACTGTTGTACATTTTTTTTCTATGTAGTCTTTTATGTAGCCCTCAAAACCCTATAATAAAGGGTGACGAAAATTAGTTTGGGGATTTTATATTGGACTTATTTGAAATGATATAGTGGATACTCTACCAATTTTGGTAATCATAAATTTTTGAGTATTCTTCGGATTTTATGTCTACTTGTTATATCTCTCCATTTCCATTCTGTTTTAGGTTATTAGGTCACTCACTCACTCTCAATTTCAACTCGATAGTCATGTTGAGCATCTTCGATTAAAAAATTTGAATTCAAAATAAAGGCAAATTATTTTGTTAATTGATTGATAATTTCTATGAAAGGAAGATAATACAAAAGTCATCTCATATGAAATTAACTTGTTAAGAGATTAATGACAAGTAAACTTAATCCACTTTCAAAGGAAAAGGGACATTTATTGCGTGCCTTAGTAAACATGTCATGTTCTCAGCTATTCTCATCAATAAATATTTATCTTTTTTTTTTTAAATATAATTTTACCAAAAATTGTGTAAATTTAAAATAACAATAATACACTATAAATAAAAATACATTAAAAATTTTTAATTTTAAATTGATTATGATAAATTAAATTGTGAAAATTTTTGACACATAATAACTCATAAAAAGATTTCATTCTAAATTATTTATTAAAAATAAGAAAAAAATATTTGCATTTAACATTTTAATAAAAAAATAAAACAAAATTCTAATGTACCTCCTAACATACATGAAAAAATTTTTATTTTTTATTTTTTATTTCTCTATCCTACTATATTTCTGTATCTACTTCTTTAGTTTATTTCTCTCTCCTACATTCTGCCTCTTGAAATCTTTTTTAGTGTTTTGAAGTTAAGCAAGTTGCCCATTCAATGGGCGTCTTTTCCTAGGTCTTTTATTTTTTTTTTTAATAGCTATTTATTTATTTATTTATTTTTTTTTTTTGGGAAAATTTGGGGCCATATCCCATGTATTAAAACCAAAATTGTTACATATAAGATAAAGGTAAAAGGTAAAAGGTAAGGTAAAAATTTACCTTGCTAATTAAATTATTAATGGTAATTATTTTTAAAATTTATCCTGTTAAAGAATGTACGCAGGACCACCAATCATAATTGCAGTGTAACTCGGCAGAGGGAGACTGCGAGGGCGTCTCTTTTCTTTGTTTTCAATAATTAAACTAAATTACACATACCACATAAAATTTATGAACTTCGATACAACTGATATTAAAAATCAAAATAATTCAATAATTGATATTGAAAAAATGTTTTAAATCCTTCCACAGCTAAATAAATAAGTAGTCCTATTAAATAATAATTTACGAAAGAAATTAAATTTTCTTATACAATCGACGATAAATTTTTGCATCTTCCAATTCTGTACGTATTCCTATTGGATTATATTGTAGCTAACCATCTTCGTCACGTACATGAAAAACTGTCATCAATAGGATCAATATGCTTCAACACATCAATTCGCAGGTCAAACTGATATTCTATAAGAAGCAAGTCTCCTCCCCGGATTAAACATTATTAGATAGCTCATTCCCTTAACAACATAAATAAAACATAAAAGGTTTACCGATTAATCAAAAAATCAAAGAGAACTGGTTTAATTGATATGCCCTGTAATTTTCAAAATATAGATCATAAGTTTAATGGCTTGTGACGTTAATTTAGATTAAATATTTATTAACTTCCTATATGAATTTTAGAATATATCGACTCTATGCACTGTGGCATCATGTCTACTTGTTTGTAATGGTCTTATGATTGTGCTTTTTTGAATTTTCGGCCAAACATAGGCGCTTAAAATATTTTGGTAGTTTACCCATTAGCGCACATCCTTTCTATGTGATTAAGCTAATTTGAGGGTTTTTTTTACAGTATAATAATCCCTACAAAAGTTGTATATTTTTCTTTTCATTTTTGGAGTTTACATGCTTGCCATGAATCTTCTCATATGGTTTATTTAACATTCTTTTGCGGGCTATAATTTACATTGACAAATAATGAAAAAGTTTAATACTTTCACTTTAAATGGAAACCCACCACAAACAAATAAATGAAAAGAATATGAAAAATGTACGTAAACCCATGTCTACCTATACAGATACTCGTTTGCAAATGTCTTGCATATTATACTCGGGTCAAGTGGAAGGAAAGCACTCCATTTGAGAGACTCGCTAGGGAGCTGGAAATGAGTTTAACAATGGAGCACAATGGACCAACTTTGGCCACATCCTCTAGGCAGCTGCCCTCCCCGATGATGCCAACCTTAGAAGTTCCTCTCTCAGTGGACGAATCTTTATTCACCCAGGCTAGAGACAACCTTCCATGCGAGACACATCAATAATAGAGCTAACAACACATATCGCTCCCGCAAGACATCTCTCACATCTGGGTCAACCTCAGGACCACATCAAGATGCTACTCGCCACCTCACGCCTCGACAGGGTGACCTCAGATCGGCTCCCTACACTACGCCTGTCCAATCTCCCTACTATTTTCAGACACTACTGCCCTCTCGCACCTTAATAGAGCGACCTCAGGCCCTCTCCCTGCATGTTGACTCAATCCATGAGTTCAACTACTCGCATTCGCTCTCTCTGTGATCTCCACTTCACTCAACACAGACGACTGAGCTACATCAATGTTTAATGAGATAACTGCTATATCACATACATATTCATTGTAACTCTTCAAGCCCTATATATAGGGGGAAAAGCTAGATAGCAAGACACGAAGAAATAACATGAAACAACACCATGCTACATGATGCAAAATATGAGAGAATCCACAAAAAGAGAGATTGTGCCAACTTTCCCATTTTCTTAGCTTAAGCTCTGTAGCACATAGCACTCACTTCCATTATTTTTGTACATCTGGCTTATATAATAAAGATTTTGTTTAATCGATCTCCTCTCTCTCTTACCCCCACACTCTTTCTCCTGTATTTTGACTTCATCATCTTCACCTATAGGCTTCAATCCACAGATGGCCTAAAGTATGGCCTAGCATCATCCACTAGACAAAAAAGGATTTGACATCCTCTCAGGTGCAGTAAGTGTGGATCTAATTCTAAAGGCAAGAAAATCGTTGCATACTAGGCGACATGAGACCTTGGTGAAAACATTGAATCCGGAGTACAACACTCACCTCGAACTACAAGAAATGGAAGGGTGCCTTCTGAAGTCCATTCAAAAAGTACTAGCCAGATGAAGCGTATGTTTCAGATCTAGCCAACCCTGCTTGGCCATAGGCGAGTGACAAGAATTCTAATCTGCCAGCCAAATGGATCAAAGAAACATAACCAGGTTCGACCAACACCTTTTCAAGATCGATCTCCGAAGTGAGAGCACCTCCCAAGTTCAAGGTACCTCACTTTGAAGCTTACCGAGGAAAGACTGATCTTAAGGATCACATGAAGACCTTCAAGTCCATGACTTCCCTCCTTAACATTGATGGCAACCTCTATTATTGTCTATTCTCACTCTCAAAGACTCGACACTAAGGTGGTTCACTTGCCCACCCATTGGGGTGATCACCTTCTTCGCTGAATTGATGCAGATGTTCGTCGCACAATTCGCCAGTGCCCGGAGACCCCCAAAAAGCTAATAGGTTCTATTGAAGGTAAGGCAAGAACCTGGTGAGTCACTAAGAAGCTTCATATTGAGGTTCAAAAAGAAAATGCTATTGAAATACCTAAAACTAGCAATTGCTCAAGCAGTTCTGACCCAAAGTCTAAGGGAAGATCCTTTCTGATTCACATTTGGCTTGCACCAGCAGAAGATACTAGAAAAATAATTGGAACTTGCTAGCATTCATGTCAACATTATAGAATACAACTGGGTGATTGAATCCTCAACAATTGCTCTACTCTATGAGATCATCGCAAAGAGGAAAATCCCCCTAGGGAGGGGCTAAGAAAGAACTCAGTCCCAAGAAAGAAGGGACTAAGGAAAAACCTTTCATCGCAATCAGCGATGCCCCAATTTCATTCAAATTTCTAACTTAAGGAAGAGAAGTTATGGTGAACGGTGATCTAGCCCAGTCGCGCACTTGCTATTTACAAGCGATAAGTCTATGGTTGTGCCTTCCAAGAAATCTTTAACTGGACATAGAGCAAGGCCCAAGCCTCAAGGAAACCAAATCCATCGAAGAAGTGCTTATAATAGAAAGCAAGCCAGGTAGATCTCTCAGAATCAACACCTCTTTTAGCAAAGAACATCATGACAAGGTTGTCCAACTCTCCACGACAACTCGAAGTGTTCACATGGATATGACAAGCATTAGCGAAGAAATCATATGTCATCTACTAAATATATGAAGAGACTTTCACCCCATCAAACAGAAGATCAGGAAAATTGCTACCTCATTTACAAAGCCTATCCAAGAAGTAGAAAAGCCACTCGTCGCCAAATTCATCAAATATTCAGATTGGATTTCCAACGTATTGATGGTTTAGAAATCGATAGGTAAATGGAGAATGTGTGTGGATTTCACTAATTTGAACATACCATGCCCTAATGACAGCTACCCAGCTCCAAGGATCGACGCCCTACTTGACTCTGTAGTGGGTTATCCAGTCATAAGCTTCTTAGACGCTTTTTGAGGCTATCATTTAATCAAGATGCATCATAAAAATTGAGAAAAAATTGCATTCATCACAATAGAAGGTATGTACTACTATAAAGTCAAACATTTCAGATAGAAAAATGCAAGAACAACTTATCAAAGGATGATGGACAATGTATTCAAGGAGCTGAATGGAATAAACATTGAACTCTACGTTAATGACCTCTTAGTCAAGAGTCGATTTCTTGATTGTCATTTTAAAGATTTATAAAAAAACATTCCTTACTCTTGAAAAGTACAATATGAGATTGAATCATTTGAAATGATCATTCAAAATAGCTGCAAAAAAATTTCTAGGGTTTCATCTTTACACCTGATGGAATGAAAATCAATCCTAACAAAGTGCAAGTTATACTTAACATGAAGATGCCCAAAATTACAAAGGAAGTCTAGCGACTCTTCGGGCGAATCACCAGGCTCAACCATTTCATCTCTCGATTAGAAGAGAGATGTGCCCTATTTTTCAAAATCCTTAGAAATGCAAAGAAATTTTCCTACGGAGAAGAATGTGAAATAGCCTTCCCATAGCTGAAGATTCTACTTACCTCGCTGCCTCTTCTTGCAAGGCTATGACCAAGAGAAAACTTGCTGCTATATCTCGGAGTCAACAAATACGTCGTTGTCAGCTCCGTACTCAATAAAGAAGAAGAGAAGCAATAGCTCATTTACTATGTGAGCCATACACTCTATGGAACAAAGAAAATATTTCACATTAGAAAAAAGCTTACATGGACACTCATCAACTAAGCCAGAAGATTGTGACCCTACTTCCAAGCTCACTCAATCCAAGTAGTGATTAATCATCCTCCCAAGGCAATTCTTGCTAATCCTAATCATTCGGGATGACTACTTAAATGGTCTGTAGAACTTAATGAATTCTCTATCACCTACACGCCAAGGATGGCTATCCAGGTTCAAGCACTCTCTAAGTTTCTCATAGAATACATTGACCAAGACATGAACTCTAAAATGATAAAGAAATCTTGTTGGACGTTGTTCATAAATAAAGCCTCACGCGAGCAAAGGGTTGGTGCAAGCATTATTCTCAGAAGCCCTGCAGGATTCATCATCACTCAAGCCACAAATTTTGAATTCAAAGTCACCAACAACCAAGCGGAGTACGAGGCTCTTCTCATAGGTCTGTGATTTGCCTCTAAACTATCTCTCTCCCATCTTGAAGTATATTCAAACTCACAACTCATCGTAAATCATATTAACGACGAATACGAAGTCAAGGATGAGCTACTCTCTAAATGTATGCTCAAAGATAACCTAGACATCAACAAGCTCAAGTTTTTTGATATCACACTCAAATTTTCATAAATTGGAATCAATTCGCCTACTTCCTTTCCAAGCAAAGAAGAATTGATGGTCAACCATTCATATGGGTCTTATCACCAAGCCCTCATAAGAGAATTTGGTACTTGGATAGCGGATGATCAAAATATATAACTGGTGATATAACTCAATTCGAATTGCTGGAGGCCAGGGCTGGAGGAAAAGTGACACTAGGAGATAATACCACTAGGAGAGTGATAGGTATATGTATGATTTGCAATAAAAACAATTTTTTTATTGAGAACGTTTTATTGTTGAAAGCTTAAAACATAACTTGTTGAGTATTAATCAGCTTTGTGATAGAGGTTTTAACATTAAATTTTTTCTTACAAGCTGTATTATAAGCCTAAATAGAATTGTTATGTTGCATAGAAATAGAGTAAATAATGTATACATGCTTGATTTAAATTATGTTAAATTCTCTAATGATTTTATTCTCAAAACAATCACTGATGAATCTTGGTTATGACATAGAAGACTTTGTCATGTAAGCATAAAAAATCTTAGAAAGATTACTCAAAAAGAACTTGTTAGAAAAATAGTCAAATTAGACTTCACTAAAGACCACATGTGTGATGCATTTCAGTTAGGAAAACAAGTCAAGTCCTCCTTTCATTCAATTAAAGATCTTAAAAGTAGCAAACCACTAGAAGTCATACACATGGATCGTTTTGGATCGGTTTGCAATGTAAATTTTAGAGAAAAGGTTTTTGGGTATGTAACTATTGAAAATTATTTAAGATTCACTTGGATTAGATTTTTATCACATAATGGTGAATCATTTGAATAGTTTAGAAAAATTCATAGGAAGCTAGGTTTTGAAGTTATATCAATTCAAAGTAATCATGGAGGAGAATTTTAAAAAGAAAAAAAAAATTAAAGATTTTTGTAAAGAACAAGGAATTGATCACAACTTTTTAGCACCTAGGACCCCTCAATAGAATGGGGTTGTTGAGAGGAAGAACAGAATATTGATAGAAGCCGCTAGAGCCATGTTAGTTGAATATTCATTTTCCAAATATTTTTGGGCCGAAGCAGTTAGTACAGCTTGTTATGTTTGAATAGGGTGAATATTAAATCTAAGTTGAATAAGACACCCTTTGAACTTCTTAAGTAAAGAACACCCAACCTTTCACATTTACATGTCTTTGGATGTAAGGTGTTTATTCATAATAATGGTGAAACTCTTTTAGAAAAATTTGATCCTAAATCTGATCAAGGAATTTTTTTGAGATATTCAAGTGTTGAAAAATCCTATAGAGTTTTTAATAGAAGGATTTTGGTAGTTAAGGAGACCACCCATATAGTTTATGATGAATCGAACATTTCAGAAGGATCTCAGTTGGAAGAAGAAGATGTCGAAGAAATAATCCAAAATGTTAAAAATGCAAATATTGAAGAAAAAGTTGAAATAGAGAATGCTTTTCTTAGAGAATTGAAATTTTCTAAAAGTTATCATAAAGAATTGATCTTAGGAGACCCGAGTGTAAGTGTTAGGACTAGGCATGGATTTAGTAAAGAAGTGAACCTCTCAGCCTTTATTTCAATGGTTGAGCCCATTAATATAAATCAAGTACTTTCTAATGAAATTTGGTTGAAGAGTTGAATCAATTTATTAGAAATGATGTTTGGGAGTTAATTGAAAGACCTAAAAAATTAAAGTGCTATTTGAATTAAGTGGGTTTTAAAAAATAAGATAAATGATTCAGGTGTAGTGATTAGGAATAAAGTAAGATTGGTGGCCAAGAGATACAATCAAGTAGAATGGATTGATTTTGAGAAAATGTTTGCTCCTGTAGCCACACTTGAAGTAATAAGGGCACTACTAGCCTTTGCCTGTTTTAAAGATTTTAAATTATTTCAAATGGATATTAAAAGTGCATTTCATAATGGGTTGATACAAGAGGATGTTTATGTTGAGCAACTTACAAGTTTTAAAACTTCACAATTCCCTAAACATGTGTTTAAATTGAAAAGGCATTGTATAGACAGAAACATGCACCTAGGGCTTGATATAATAGGCTAAGCTTGTTCCTACTATAAAGATCATTTGTTAAAAGAAGTGTGGAAATCACTCTCTTCTTAAAAAGACTAGGATATGATATACTCATTATTCAAATATATATTGATGATATCTTATTTGGATCCACTAATAAATATTTTTGTGATGATTTTTCAAAAATAATGAGTAATAAACTTGAAATGAGTTTGATGGGAGACTTTAGTTACTTTCATAGTTTTAATATAAAATAGAAACAGGATGGCACACTTTTGAGTCAGTCAAATATATTAAGGACATCCTTAAAAAATATGAAATAGATAAAGATAAACTAATAAGTATACCAATGAGTTCCTCAGTGCTGTTAGACAAAGACTCTAAGAAAAAATTTGTTGATCAAAAGAAATTTAAAAGAATAATAGGATCATTACTTTACTTAACTACAAGCAGACTAGATATCATATTTAGTATTTGTCTTTATGCTAGATTTCAAGCTGATCCAAAGGAATCCAATTTGACTGCTGTTAAAAGAATTATGAGATATGTTTCGAGAACTTAAAACTTAGGGATATAGTATCTAAGGCATAACTCTTCTTTTGAAATGATTGGATATTTTTATTCAGATTTTACAGGATATAGGATTGATTGGAAAAGTATTTCTGAAACTTATCAATTCATTTGAAACTCTTTAGTTTCCTTGTCTATTAAAAAACAAAATTCAGTAGACATTTTTACTGCTGAAGCATAATACACTACTTTAGGTAGTTGTGTGGCACATGTTCTTTGGTTAAAATAACAACTTATTGATTTAAGATTTTTTATTAGCGTATTTTATTCCAAATTTAAAGCTTTTTGACACAAATATTTTAAATTTAATGATATTATATATATATATATATATATATAATACTTCACTTCATTAGAGATCATGTGACTAAAGGGGAGGTTGAGTTACATCATGTAGCTATTAAAAATTAACATGAAGATATTTTCACAAAATCACTTGCTTTTGAAATGTTTAGCAACTTAAGAACCAGATTGGGTGTAATTGATATTCATGCTTGAGAATTAAAATTTAGTAAATCCCATTTGTGATATATCTTATTATTGGTGCTTATGTTTTATTGTTATTTGTAATTGGTTTTTATTTGTTGGTTGATTCTTGTTTTTCTTTATTTTTGGTTTGATTTTTCTTTGGTATTATTATTGTTTTTGTTTTTGTGTCTTATGGATCTTGTTATAACTTGTTTTTGAAAAAGATTCAAGATTATCCTGTGCAAATCTAAAAATTTCTTTTTAAGTCGTACCGTACGAACCATTTTTCGTACTATATGATATCACTAGATTTTGAATAATAACTTTTCTAAGTTTGTAAAATGAAATGTGTTTTTGTAAACAAATCGTACTGTACGAACACATCATCATATAGTATGAATGCTTCATTTTTAGTCTGTATGAATAGGAGGAAATTCGAGTGCAATTATTTTTGAAGATCGTCCGTGATGAACACCTATTTATTTGTACGATCCTGTTGTCATTCTATATGTGGATGAACCTAAATGCCAAAATACGATCATTTTTATTTGATCGTCCTGAACGAACACTTGTTCATCTATATAATCATTTTGGGGAAAAAGATCTACAAAACAACTCCTCGGGAATGGAAATTTACAAAAAGTCTTTTCATTTTTTGGCAGTTTTCATTCATATGTAGTAAATAATTTTCTTCCTGTATGATCATATAGTCATACATACCAACCCTATTTCGTATGGTACAATCGTGTCATTTTTTCTTTAAATTGGAAGGTATTTGATAGTTTTTCTTCACAGTCTCTTTCAATCTCAAACCATTTTGTGTTCAAACTTTTGAAATTGCAAGTAGCAGTAAGCATGCACGAACCTCCAAAGCCTTTTCCTCTCATTCTAGTCAACTAGACGAGAACTTCCTTTCGAAAGAGAATGAATATCCTTATTTGAATTTATTTGAGACAAATATGACTCCATCTCGTCTCCTTATCCAAAGAGACATTAACTTTTCTGTAATGCTTCTTTTGTATTCTACTCAATTCTATTTCATTCTCACTTTAATCTATGCTTTCCATCATGACATATTTCACTATTTTCTTGCCAATCTGAGAATGAATGAAAATCATAACAAGATATTATCTTATGTTTTAAAAAGAGAGTATAAAGCACCAAGGAATATTTAGGCACCTACTTATACCTTAGAATGCAAGGGGTAAGGACACACACAGTGACTTCTAGGTCTAATTTTGACTCGTCTACAATTAATAAAACCCTTAGAGGTGTACCTTCGGTCAATCACCTATCTCATGTGTACACCATGAATCAAAATGTTAGGATCATCCAAAATGCATTAAGAACTTCAATTATTCCTAAAGTTGGTGATCGTATCAACCTATTTGCTTTGCTTCCTACAGTCACATATCTTATTATAATAGACACTCTAATAGATGAAACCCAATTGATTTTGGACTACATCTATAAGCTTACCTACATCAGACTTCCTAATAATAGAAGAAAGAAAAATGTGGCTTTAGGATGTTTGGTGGTCTATATTCTAGAAAAGAAATACAGCTTGATTCATCCTGATCCATGTACTCAGCTTCTAATCTAATTCACTGATGCTTCCTTCCGTTCACTTTTTAATCGGGATCAAGGGGATGAAGGAGAAGATTTTGATGAAGGACCTGCACCTACACCTGCTCTTGGACTATATTATTATTTCTCTCAAGAAATGGTCCATCGATTTGATAGACTTGGATCTCATTTTGATCAACGATTTGATCATATTGAGACTCGATTAGACAAGTAGGATGCAAGATATAATAAATCTATGAGCTAGGTGTGAGAAAAGTTTGACTCTCTGAACACACAAGTAGCTACAATCAATAACTACTTTTCTATGTTAACTTTTCCTTAGTCACATCCATATCAGGATCCTCCGGCATACAAGTTTTCTTTTCATGTTGTACTTGATGTATGTATTATTTCTTTCTATTCTGATGTGATAGTTTGTGATATTTTGTTTATCTGTATTGGTTGTACTTGATTTATATGTTTAATAAAATATTTTTCTTATGTTGTTTGTAATCCTCTTAAACTATTTTTAAGCTTCTATTGTGCAAATTACTAATGTTGATCTAATTTTTAAAAAAAAAATATTTTCCACTACAACTTACTTTCATAGGAAAACTATTTTTATTTTCCCAAACTTTAAATCAAATTGTAATTTAGATTTAGATAATAGGATCATTTCAGTGCTCTAATAGATTAGTATCTTATTGTTATAATTGTTGCAAAACTAGCGACTTCTTTTATTTTCTTATTCAATATGTTGATTCTATACTTAACAATAGGATTTTATTTTGTGGATTATTCTTCTTTATACTAGAAATTTTTTTTTATTTAAAAGATAATCACATAAGCTAAGTTTTACTGAATTAGGTTGTTGAAAGAACGAAATGTCAAAAGAGGCACAAAACGAGCCCAACATAAAAAGATGTGCAATGTCATCAAATTTGAAAAGAGGTATAAAATAAGCCCGACATGAAAAGATGCACAAAATTACCCTAAAATGAAAAGATTTGTAATATTCGTAACTCAAATATTTTTTATTAATAAAAAGGCATAAAATGAGTCCACACTACATTTAGTTCTTTCCTATTCTTTAATTCTTAGAACAATTATTACATTGAATGATAATTTCAACTATTAAATTTGAAATTATAAGATCTCTATTTAATTAAGTTTGCGGTGATTATTCTATTTGATATTTTTGCTTTCTAGAGTGAATATTAAACATGTTCAACTTTTCTTATCTAAATTATTCTTTCATTTAAAATTTGAGTCTATCTTTATCCAGTCAGAACTTTAATGTTATTTGAGCAAATAATTTAAAATCTTTTCTTTATCATCTATTAGATTTTTCTATAGTAACTTATTCTTTTTCAGGGGATTATCTTTTTCTAATGATAAAATAAGGGGAGTTTATTATTTGTTTTATGGTTTGAGTTATTTTTTGTGTTTTGTTCTATTTGAAGTCTTTTGATTTTGTGTTTTGTTTTGTTTAGAATTGATGTTCTTAGGGGGAGTTTTTTTATGGTTTATGGAATTCAGCTTCCTTGTATTTTCTTGTGTTTTGTGTACTTTTTTTCTATTTTTTATAAAACCAAAATTTAAAAATTGGGATGAAATTTTTATGATCCCTGTGTTGTTTATTTTTAACATTATTGATGGAGAGTTTAGGAGAAAAGAATTTTATTTGTAATTCAAATAATAATTACATTTTGATCCCTGTGCTATGATTTTCTCTTAAGAGTGTCCATTGCGTGTGAGTGTTTGGGAGAGATTGTAAGAGTAAAATATAAGAGATCAAGTGAGGGGGAGTTGTGAGGGATTAATATGGTTACCTATATTGGGAATCTCTTTTTCTTCTTCAAATTTCTACCCATCTCTTCCAAAGGCTTTTGAGAGAAGATATTCAAAATTGTGTCACGATTCTCTACCATCACTAGGAGGGTGAGAAAGGACATTGGTACTCTACTGTCACCAGGAGGGTGAAGAAGGACGAAGTTTCTCTACCATCACCAAGAGGGTGAGAAAGGATGTTGGTACTCTGCTATCACCATGCGGGTGAAAAAAGATGAAGGTTCTCTGTCATCACCAGGATGGTGAGAAAGGATGTCGATACTTTACCGCACTGGGTTGATGAAAAAGAGTTTGTAAATCCTTCTATATCTTGCTATGGATGCAAAAAGAGAGTCACTGTGATTTAGTGTAATACATGGAGAATGAGTCTTCAGGGAGTGGACGTAGGTCTAGTTTGGACCGAACCACTAAGAATTTGATGTTTTTTATTTACTTTACTTTTCAGTATTTTTATTTTTCCACGCTTCAAAATTTTGGGGATGAAATATTTATTATGATAATCAGTTTACTACACAAGTACATTTTTTAGGATTATTCTTTAAACTTAAAAAAAAAATAGTTTTTGAAAATCTAAGAAAATTTTAAAATGATCAATTCACCCCCCTTTTTGGTTAGCCATGGGATAGTTTAATAAGGTCTAACAACCTACTCAAACTTTTAAGTGTTATCAGAGCTTGTTTAATAAATTAAAGTTTAGACTACTTTTTGAAAAATGATTATGGCTACTTTTGGAAACAGTAACACTACTGAAGGATACTCTATCACTAGACCACCTTTATTCAATAACATTCCTTTCAATTTTTGAAAAACTTTCATTTCTACTTTTTTGCAATCACTTGACTATTGCATATAGATATTAGTGCAAGAAGGTTATACTATACCCACTAGACTTGTTAATGGCATTAGAGTTGAAACATCATTCGCTGATTGGACATAAGAAGAAAAAGACTTAACACAGCTAAATGCAAAATATTTAAATAGTTTTTTTTGTGCATTAAAATCAAAAGACTATATGCATGTTTTCACGTGCAAATCTGGAAAAGAAATTTGGGATAGGCTTAACATAACTTATGAAGGAATAAATGAGGTTAAACAATTTAGATTGAACATTTTATTACATGACTATGAACTATTTCGCATGAAACCGAATGAGTCAATTTTTTATATGTATACATATTTTACTCAGATTGTTACCTCATTATATGTTTTTGGTAAATAACTAACTAATCATGAAAAGGTTAATGAAATCCTATGTTATTTACCTAATGCTTATGGTGCAAAGATAATTGCCATAATAGAGTCAAAAGATCTGAATATATATTATATTAATAATCTACTTGGTTCACTAATTGCTTACGAGAAAGGAGTGAATAAATGACATATTGATGTAGGTGACAACCAGAAAGAGAAGAATATTGCTTTGAAAGTTGATGATTTGGAGACTGATTAATCAGTGCCTGAGGATGAAGATGATATTGCACTCATGAATAGGCAATTCAAAAGTTTCCTTAGAAGAAAGCAACGGAGATGTCAACATTGAAATAAATGTAAGTTCAATAAGAATACAAAAGTTTCTAATCAAGTCATTTGTTATGAATGTTGAAAGCCTTGACGTATAAATATAGATTGCCCAAATCTCAAAGCAAATCCTAGCAAGGAGAAAGTCGAGGAGAAAACTAATGTTAGGAAGGGCAATAGAAAAATGCAAAGATCTTTCTAGGTTGATGCAGCCTCAGACTCCTCAAAAAAATAAGTAGAATAGGAAGTCACAAAATTTTGTTTAATGGCAGATAAACTTGATCATTCAGATCAAAAGGAGATATGTGACTTGTCCTATGCTGAATTATTTGAAGTTTCTAAGAAAATTGAAAATGCATATAGGAAGCTTAAAAAATTACAAACAAATCTTAATCTCGAGCATTTGAATTTACAAAAAGAATATGAAACTCTTAGGAAAGATCATGCATCTATAGATATCCACCACATGACATTGTTCGATGAATTTGATGATTTGAATAAGAAACATGTTTTATTAAAAATATCCTATATTGATCTTGAGATGTATTTTAACATGTTTATAGCTAAAGCAGATCATAGAGAATATGAGTTAAAAGTTGTCAATCCAATTTTAGAAAGTGCAAACTCATATATTAAAGAAAAACTGAAAGCTTTTAAGGAAAATAAGACACCACTACACTTGAACAATTTTAAAATCTTGATCATATGAGTACAATTTTAAAATCTAGGAAAAGATATTATAACTCTAAATAAATTGGTAAATTGTTTTCTTGGTATTAAATGTTTTTCATGTGGAATGATAGGATATATTTCATACACTTGCACAATCCATAGTAGAACACATCTAGTGTTGAGGCCTATGATGCATAAATCACAATATATTAAACATGCATATGATCTTTTCATTATCAAGAGGTGAACCCAAATTTACTTGAGTTCTCAAGTCTAGCGTTTGATAATTTTATAGAAACACTCAAATAAGCCCTCGTGAGAGCATTTGATACATGGACAACGAATGTTCGAAATATATGATTAGAGATACAACTCAATTCATATCAATGGAGACCAGGGCTAGAGGCAAAGTGATACTGAGAGATAATACCACTCGGAGAGTGATAGGTACATATATGATTGGCAATAAGAATAATTTTTTTTATTGAGAAATTTTTATTGGTTGAAGGCTTAAAATATAACTTATTAAGTATTAATCAACTTTATAATAGAGGTTTTAACATAAAATTTTACCACAAGCTGCATTATAAGCCTAAATGGAATTGATGTGTTGCATGAAAATAGGATAAATAATGTATACGTACTTGATTTAAATTATGTTAAATCTTCCAATGCTTTTTATCTCAAAATTATCATTGATGAATCTTGGTTATGGCATAAAAAACTTTATCATGCGAGCAAGAAAAGTCTTAGGAAGATTACCCAAAAAGAATTGGTTAGAGGAATACCCAAATTAAATTTCCTAAAAGACCATCTGTGTGATGCATATAAATTAAGAAAATAAGTCAAGTCCTCCTTTCATTTAATTAAAGATCTTAGAACTAACAAACCATTAGAATTCATACACATGGATCTTTTTAAACCAGTTAGTATTGTAAGTTTAGGAGGGAAAGTTTTTAGGTATTTAATTATTGATGATTATTCAAGGTTAACTTGGATTATATTCTAATCACAAGTTGTTGAAGATTCAGAGGAAGCTAGGTTGTGAATTTCTATTAATTCAAAGTGATCATGGAAGAAAATTTAAAATTAAAAATTTTGAAGATTTCTATAAAGAGCAAGGAATTGATCATAACTTTTCAGCACCTATGACCCCTTAACAGAATGGAGTTGTTGAGAGGAAGAACAGAACCTTGATAGAAGCCACTAGAGTCATTTTGGCTGAATATTCATTTCTGAAATATTTTTGGGTCAAAGTTGTTAGTATGTCTTATTATGTTTTGAATATGGTGAAAATTAAATCTAAGTTGAATAAGACACCCTATGAACTTCTTAAGGGAAGAGCACCCAATCTTTCACATCTACATGCCTTTTTATGTAAGGTGTTTATTCATAATAATGGTAAAACTTTTAGGAAAATTTGATTCTAAATTTGATGAGGGAATTTTTTCTGGAATATTAAAGTGTTGGAAAATCCTATAGAGTTTTTAACATAAGGACTTTGATAGTTGAGGAGACCACCAATGTAGTTTTAGATGAATATACCATTTCAGAAGGATCTAAGTTGGAAGAAGAAGATGTTGAATAAATAACCCAAAGTGTTGAAAATACAAATATTAAAGATAAGGTTGAGATAGAGAATGTTTAGCCTAAAGAATTGAAATTTCCTAAAAGTCATCATAAAGAACTGATCTTAGGAGACCCGAGTGCATGTGTTAGGACTAGGCATAGACTTAGCAAAGAAATGAACCACTCAGCCTTTAATTCAATGATTTAGCCTACTAATATAAATCAGACACTTTCTGATGAATTTTGGATTTTGGCCATACAGGAAGAGTTGAATCGATTTGTTAGAAATGAAGTTCAGGAGTTAATTGAAAGACCTAAAGAATCAACTTGTTATTGGAACTAAGTGGGTTTTCAAAAATAAGATGAAAGATTCATGTGTAGTGGTTAGGAATAAAACAAAATTAGTGGCCAACGGATACAATCAAGTAGAAGGGATTAATTTTGAGGAAGCATTTGCTCCTGTAACCAGACTTAAAGTGGTAATGGTACTACTAGCATCTTTCATGTTTTAAAGGTTCTAAATTATTTTAAGTGGATATTAAAAGTGTCTTTCTTAATGGGGTGATATTAGAGTGTATTTATGTTGAGCAATCTCTAGGCTTTGAAAATTCACAATTCCTTAAATAAGTGTTTAAATTTAAAAGGCATTATATGAACTAAAACATGCACTTAGGGTTTGGTATGATAGGCTAAGCTCATTCTTACTAGAAAGATCATTTGTTATAGAAAGTGTAGACACCACTCTCTTCTTAAAAAGTATAGGAGATGATATACTCATTGTTCAAATATATGTTAATGATATCTTATTTGGATCCACTAATAAAAATTTTTGTGATGATTTTTCAAAAATAATTAGTAAATTTTAAATGAGTTTGATAGGAGACTAGAGTTACTTTCTTGGTTTTAGCATAAAGTAGAAAGAGGATGACATATTTTTGAGTTAGTCAAAATATATTAGGAACATCATCATTAAGAAATATGAAATAGATAAAATTAAACCAATAAGTACACAAATGTGCTCCTCAGTGCAGTTAGACAAGAATTCCAAGAGAAAATTTGTTGATCA
Organism: Dendrobium catenatum; assembly: GCF_001605985.2. Lineage (NCBI taxonomy): Eukaryota > Viridiplantae > Streptophyta > Magnoliopsida > Asparagales > Orchidaceae > Dendrobium > Dendrobium catenatum. The sequence continues at coordinate 375,386 of NW_021318787.1, forward strand.
AAAGAAATCTAGAAGAATAACCTAGCAGACCATATATCATGTTTAGTGTTTATCTTTGTGCTAGATTTCAAGCTGATCCAAATGAATTCCATTTAATTATTGTTAAAAGAATTCTAAAATATTTTTTGAGAACTTAAAACTTAGGGATATAGTATCCAAGGCACAGCTCTTTTTTCAAAATTATTGAATATTCTGATTCAAATTTTTTAGGATATAGGGTTGGCTGGAAAAGTACTTATGGAACTTATCAATTTATTGAAAACTCTTTAATTTTCTGATATAGTAAAAAGTAGAATTTAGTAGCCCTTTCTACTGCTTTAGTAGAATACATTACCTTAGGTAGTTGTGTGGCACAGGTTCTTTAGTTAAAATAATAACTTATTGAGTTAGAATTTTCTATTGGTAATATTCCAATTTTTTATCATAATACAAGTGTCATATATAGTTTAAAGAATCCTATTCAACATTCTAGAAACAAGTATATAAATATAAGGCCTCGCTTTTTTTAGATATTATGTGACTAAAGGAGAAGTTGACTTATCATGTTGCTATTGAAAATCAACTTGTAGATATTTTCACAAAATCACTTGCTTTTGAAATGTTTAGCACCTTACGAACCATATTGAATATAATTAATATTCATGCTTGAGAATTAAAATTCAATAAATTTCATTTGTGATGTATCTTATTATTGGTGTTTATGTTTTATTGTTGTTTTTAATTGGTTTTTATTTGTTTGTTGATTTTTATTTTTCTTTGTTTTGGGTTTGATTTTTTCGTTGGTATTATTGTTATTTTTGTTTTTGTGTCACATGGATCTTTTTTATAACTTATTTTTGAAAAAGAGTCAAGATTATCATGTCTAAATCTAAAAATTTCTTTTTAAGTCGTGCAGTACAAACCACTTTCATACTATACGATATCACTAAATTTTGCATAATAATTTTTTTAAGTTTGTTAGATGAAAATGTGTTTTTGTTAACAAATCGTACTATATGAACACATCATCATTTTGTACAAATACTTCATTTTTTTTTGTCTATATGAATAAGGAGGGAATTCGAGTGCAGTTATTTTTTAAGATCATCCCGGACAAACAATTGTTCATCTGTATGATCCTATTATCATTCTGTATGTGAACGAACCTAATTGCTAGAATATTATCATTATTATCTGATAGTCCCGGACGAACACGTGTTCATCTGTATGATCATTTTGGTTAAAAAATTGTATGAAATGACTCATCGGGAATGATAGTTTATGAAATGTAATTTCATTTTTGGCAGTTTTTATTCGTATGTACGAAATAATTTTCATCATGTTCGATCGCATAGTCGTATGTACGAACCCTATTTCATACTATATGATCATGTTATTTTTTTTCTTTAAATTGGAGGGTAATCGATGGGTTTTCTTCACAATCTCTTTTAAGCTCAAACCATCTTGTATTCAAACTTTTGAAATGGCAAGCAACAGTAAGCGGGCATGAACCTCCAAAGCCTTTTCCTCTAGTTCTAGTCAACTAGACAAGAACTTTCTTTTCAAAGAGAATGAAGAAGCATACTTGCATTTCTTTGAGATGAAAATGACTCCATCTCGTCTCCTTATCCAAAGAGACATTAACTTTTATATAATGCCTCTTTTTTTATTCTACTCAATTCTCTTTCATTCTCACATTAATCTATACTTTTCATCATGAAACATTATAGTATTTTCTTGCCAATCTTAGAATGAATGAAAATCATATCAAGATGTCATCTTATGTTTTTAAATAAAGAGTAGAGATCACTAAGGAAAATTTAGGCAACTATCTACACCTTAGAACATAAGTGGTAAGGGCATACACAATGACTTCTAGGTCTGATTTTGATTAGTCTACAATTAATCACACCCCTAGAGGTGTCGCTTTAGTCAATCACCTATCTCGTGTGTACACCTTGAATAAAAATGTTAGGATCATTCATAATGTATTAATAACTTTAATTATTCATATAGCTGGTGATCATATAAACCTAACTCCTTTGCTTTCTATAGTCACATATCTTATTATGATAAACACTCCAATACATGAAGAAAAATTGATTCTGGACTACATTTATAAGCTTACCGACATTGGACTTTCTAATAATATAAGAAATAAAAATGTGTCTTTAGGGCATTTAGTGGCTTATATTCTAGAAAAGAAATATAACTTGATTCATCCTGATCCACCTACTCAGCTTCCAATCTATTTCACTAATGATTCCTTCTGTTCACTTTTTAATCAGGATCAAGGGGATGGAGGAGAAGATTTTGATGAATAAGGACCTGCACCTACACCTTCTCCTACACCTGCACCTGCTCCTGGACCAAATCAGGATCCTCCAGCATAATAGTTTTCTTTTTCTGTTATACTTGATGTATGTTTTGTTTCTTTCTATTCTCATGTGATAGCTTTGTGGTGTTTTGTTTATCTGTATTGATTGTACTTTGTTTATATATTTAATGATATATTTGTCTTGTATTATTTTTAATCCTCTTAAACTGTATTAAAGTTTCTATTGTGCAAATTAATAATATTGATCCAAAAGAAAAAGTTTAAAATATTGCTCTGCAACTTAATTTCCTAGCAATATTATTTCTCTTTTCTTAAACTTTAAATCAAATTGTAAATTGGATTTAGATAAAAATATCATTTGAGTGTTCTAATAGATCAGTATCTTATTGTTATAATTATTGCAAAATTAGTGACTTATGTTTCTTTTATTTTCTTATTCAATGTGTTGATTCTATACTTGATAATAGGATTTTATTTTGTCGTTTATTTTTCTTGATTCGAGAAAAGTTTTTCTTTTATTTGGAAAATACTCACACAAGATAAGTTTTATTGAATTAGGTTATGGAAAGAATGAAATGTCAAAGAGGTACAAAATGAGCTCAATATGAAAAGATGCGCAATGTCATCAAATTTGAAAGGAGGCACAAAATGAGCCCAACATGAAAAGATGCGTAATATTGCCAAATTTGAAAAGATGCACAAAATTAGCCTAAAATGAAAAGATGCACAATGTTCACCACTAAAATATTTCTTGTTGATAAAGAGTCATAAAATGAGCCACACTACATTTAGTTCTTTCCGATACTTTAATTCTTAGAAAACTCCTTACATTAATTAATAATTTAACTATTGAATTTAAAATTATAAGATCCCTATATAATTAATTTTGGGATGATTATTCTATTTGATATTTCTTCTTTCTAGAGCAAACATTGAACCTGCTTATCTTTTTTTATCTAAATTATTCTTTGATTTAAAATTTAAGTCTTTCTTTTTCAATCAAGACTATAATTTTGTTTGTGCAAATAGTTTGAAATTCTCTTCTTTATCATCAATTAGATTTTTCTATAATAACTTATTCTTTTTTAGGGGATTATCTTTTTCTGATGACAAAATAGGGGGAGGTTATTATTTGTTTTATGGTTTGAGTTATTTTTTGTATTCTATTCTATTTCAAGTTTTTTTGTTTTGTATTTTTGCTTTGTTTAGAATTGATGTTCTCAGGGAGAGTTTGTTTATGGTTTATGATTTTAGTTTCCTTATGTTTTCTTATATTTTGTATACTTATGTACTTTGTTTTTTTTTCTGTTTATTTGTAAAATCAAAATTTTAAAAATTGGGATGAAATTTTTATGATCATCGTGTTATTTATTTTTAGCTTCATTGATGGAGAGTTTAGGAGAAAAGAATTTTATTTGTAATTCAAATAATAATCATTTTTGCCATCATAAAAAAAGAGGGAGATTGGTAAACCTCAAGAATTCATCTTGAGAATGTATTTTTTACGATAGAAAAATATTATTATTATGATCAATTTTATCATTTCTCCTAAGCAGGTTTTGCTCATTTTTTGTTTGTTATTTATGTGTACTAATATTTCAAGGAAATCATACTACAAACTACTGAAGACTTCAAGTTAGAATAGATTAGGATTTCATGTAATGAACTCTGTAAATTTTTATTTTATTTGAGTCTGAGAGAGTGTGATTGTAATTAGATAGCAGTGCACACACACTGAGGGAAAGAGAGTCAAAACTTAAAATTTTAAGAATAATCATACTTTATGATTTACAATCGTACTGGATAATTTGTTACTTTGTCTCCAAAAAGAAGTTAATTAAATTATATCTTGTATTGTTGCACTATTTGTACTGTACGATTCCACTTCTTATAGATGACTCATAGAGTATGAAAAAGGTACATACCAATTTGTCCTAAATGAACTCATTATTTTTTGTGCTATTCGTACTGTACAATGTAAGTTCATACAGATGAGTGATAGAGTACAAATCAGATGCATTCTAGTTCATCTCAAATGAATTGATTTATTTTTATATTGTTCATACTGCTTGAAGTCAATTCATACATACGACTAATATAGTACAAAATGGGATCGTCCAAATTCATATTCAAAGAAGTATGATTTATGTTAACTGTTTGTATTATATGATGTTAGTTTATATAAACAACTAATGAAGAACAAAATAATGTTTGTACAGGATCATACTAGATGAATAGGTTCAGTTTTGAACAATTTAAATAGTATGATGTCAGTTCATATAGACGATTGACAGAGTACAAAATAAGGATCGTAAAGGATCGTACATGGACTTTTGAACTATTTGTACATATGATCCTTGATCCTACTTTACGATCCTAGGTCAGCTGACATGTAATTTTTAGTTTTCTAGATGGTTTTTCTTGTGTTTTATATTTAAGAGTCCAAAAAATTGACACTTTATACATTTGCTATAATTTTCTCTGTAGAGTGACCATTGAGTGTGAGTTTTTAGGAGAGATTTTGAGAGTGAAGTGTGAGAGATCAAGTGAGGTGAAGTTGTGAGGATTTCACAAGTTTGTCCAAAGTGAGGATCTCTTTTTCTTCTTTAAATTTCTGCCCATCTCCTTTGGAGGATTTTGAGAGAAGATATTCAACATTGTGTCATGGTACTCTACCATCATCGGGAGGGTGAGAAAGGATGTTTGTACTCTGCCATCACCAAGAGGTTGAAAAAAGATGAAGGTTCTCTACCGTCACCAGTAGGGTGAGAAAGGATGTTGGTACTCTACCATCACCAGGAGAGTGAAAAAGAATGAATGTTCTCTACTGTCACTAGAAGGGTGAAAAAGGACATCGATACTCATCTCGCTCTGCGGTGAAAGTTTATGAGGGGTGTCAAACCCTAAAGAACTAGTCCCGAGGCTAACCATGAGGGGGGTGAAATGGATATTAAAAAACTTTCTTTCTACAAAAAGAAAAATCCACTTCTTTAAGCTTTTTTAACATCTATAAATAGATAGTCAATACATCGTAATATCAATCACAGATTTTCAGCCAAGTAATTATATCCAAAAATAAATGGGAAAAATAAAGTGTGGTGAAAATAGTAAATTCAAAAAGAACACTCCAGATTTAAAGTGATTTGGTCCGACCTGACATACCTCCACTCCTCAGAGGCACCTTTCAAGCATTGCACTAAATCTTTAATAACTCTCTTTTAGCCTCCACAGCTAGGCGAAAAAGCCCTTATAAAGTCAATTCTATCTTCTTCTTCCCAAAACTTCCCTCAAGATGAACATTGAATCCGATGGTACTAAGGTGTAAGCTTGCTAGAGCAACCATATGAAGCCCCCTCCACACTCGCTTGGAACCCTCTCTAAGGATCTTCTCCCTCTCAAACTCCACCCATTCCTTTATCCCTTTCAAATTCTCTCTTCAAAATTTCTCAAGAAGAACGAGGACATAATGGCTGTCAAAGACAGTTACCAAGTGCTTTGACAAAGCTTAAATAGAAGGCTTTAAAAAACCTTAAAAATATATTCTTGTGATAAAGATCATCCAGTATGATTGCTAGATCAAACAGTATGATGTGATTAAATATAGGGCTTTAAAAAATCCTAAAAACTCAATTCTAGTGCCAAATATCATCATGGATAATCTCAATATCGTCTAATAAGATGTGCAAAATTTGACCTGATAATCCTTGACAATCTCAGGATAGTCAAGTATAAATAATTCAAATTTATACATATCATCTAGTACGGTATTAGGGACCATCCTGGATGAGTAGAATAAAAATTATGGTATTTTATCTGGTATGATTGAGGGTTTTCCCATGAAATATCAAAGATGTTCTAGTACGATCTTATCGAGCAATTTAACTATAATTACTCCCCTAATCAAAGAATCAATTTAGACACGATTATCATAGATTCTCCAGTATGATATAAATCATCATGGATGATTACAACAAAAAATGAAATTCTCTTTTATAAATTATGATTGGCCACTATTTTTCATAATCATAACTGATCGTTATTGAAGATCTAAATCATCTAGTATGATTAGTTAGATGAGCTGATTGTATAATACGATATAAATCATATAATATGATTATTTTAATAATCAAACTTCTAGTTTTGACTCAATCTCACTCCCCTTGAGGGTATGTGTACATGGTCAGTAAGAAAGCATACCCCTTATAGGACTTGACTCAAGAAATTAAAAATACATCAATGAATATTATAAAAATTATTACACCATAGCATATTCTACTCAATCTTGAGCCTTAAATCATTTTTGGATGGTGCATGGGGTTCCTAAAAAGATAGTACAAACAAGATAAAAAATATATTGTAAATACAAGAAGATAACAGGATATGAGCCAGAATATTTGTTATCATCAAAAACATAAACTAATAAACTCGAGTTGCAATAATCTCTATCTTTTTAATGATGATAAATATTACTGGTTGAATTTACAAATTTTAAAATATTTCTCCTAATCTCCCCCTCACTAAGATAATTATATTAAAAGTAGGGGAAATCAAAAAAGTTTTTTTTCATTTTTTTAAACATGGAAATAAACAAAAAAAAACTTTTAGAATTTAAATAATACATAAACGAATAAAAATATATGATGAACAAATGCAACCAGAAAAATACATTCTCCCCCTTTGACATTGTGAAAAAGAAAGGGAAACACATAAAAAACAAAATGGAACACACATAATATACTCTGATTTGGTGGAGGTGGTGCCAATGTTTTAAGAAAAATCAATTAATTTTAGAAAATTTTCTTAAAATAAGAATGTTATATCTTTATTTTATTCAAAAATATAGTAAGAAATGAATTAAATGCACTAAGGTCTAGAAAGGTAAGAAATTTGAATTTTATCAACCCTAGCTCATGCTCCTTATAGGTTAAAGCCTTTAAAAAAAAAAAACTAATTCAAACAAAAACTAATATAAGAAAAGTGATATGTTCAAACTTCATTTCAAAAAAAAAATATTTAATAGAATAATATTGCAAAGTAATCAACTAAAATCATTATTTTGAGAAATCAAGTGTTTGAAGATATCAAGTAGCACATGAATTCTTCTAAAGATTAAAGATTTGAAAGACAATTAAGCTTATTTTTTTGGGCTCATTTTATGCCTCTTGTTAGTTGTTTGGTGCACTTTATGCACATTTAATTTTTTGATACACTTTATGTATCTTTCAATTATTTGGTGATTATTGTGCATCTTTTTAATTTTCTTTTGGGCTCATTTTGTGCATCTTATTACTTTTACAAGCTAACTCCCTTTCAAAACCTTTAAAGACTCTCAGCTATAAGAATATCTTCTAGATATAAGAGAACAAAAACTCACTCTCTAATATAAGAAAAAATAAACCATAAATCTAAATCATACTCATATGATAAATGCAACAACCTGAATAAAAAAAAAATTAAAGAGATTTAATGACTTTGAGTATTATTCATATGAGAAATATTACTATAAGAAGATAGAATAGATCTCAATTTCAAAGTCCAACTTTAAATTTGAAATAGATTTTGCTCCAAAAAGAAAAATATACATCCAAAGGAGTTAGAGAAAGAGAGATAATCATCAATGTTTCTTCATTTAATTAATTTAGGAAAGTCAGTCTCTGAGGTAAAATTTTCATTTAAAAAAATTAAGAGAAGTGAATTGATTCTCTTATACAAATATAATGTGAAAAGTAATTTATGTGTATAGATCTGAGATAAATCACAAAAATATAAAATAAAATAAAATAAAATGATTACAAACACAAAATATCAAAAACATCAAAAAAAAATATTTATAATGAACAAAAACAAAACAAAAAAATATACGAATGCATTAACTACAACACAAACACATAAACAAAATTTTATACCTCATTACCTTGCTCATGGTATGCTGATTCAGAAACTAAATCTACCAAGGAGATTTTTTTTATATTATTTTCCCTTATAGCATTTTGCTTATGTTTACCATTTTTCTTTACTGGAAGAGTTTTTAAATCAGGGCACTGATTTTTCATATATTCAGACTTCCCCAAAATAAATAACATCAGAGAAAATCTTAACATTCTTACAATTTTTTACTTTTATTATACGTTTGTTGATGTTGATACTTATGCTTTAGTAAATTTTAAAATTTGCTTGTAATTGAAGCTATCTCTTTACTTTCAACATCTACTAAGTCACTTTCATCCATATATTTAGCTTTAGCACTATAGTTTCACCTGTTTTTGAAAAAGTTTGACTCAAACTTTGCTCGTAGAAAATGAGTGAGCCAGTTAGATTATCAATAAAATGTTTATTTAATTTTTTCGATTCAAAAATAATAATGACTTTGGCATCAAACTTATCAAGTAAACAATGTAGAATTTTATAAACTTTTCAAAGTTTGAAAATTTTTTACCTAAGGCGTGTAATGATGTCACTATTTGAGTAAATCTAGTATACATGTCTAGAATAGTCTCATAAGATTTCATGCAAAATAGTTTATAATTATGCATTAAAATATTCAACCTGGATTACTTGACTTCACTAGTACCTTTGTTTGTAGTGTGTAATTTATCTCAATATTTTTTACCAATAGTGCATGTAGATACTAACATATAATCTTCATTATTTAAAGAAAAAAATAGTTTAAAGATTTAACATTTAATTGAGCATTAATTTGTTTCACTCTACTCTGTTTAGAATAATGAATATTAGTTTTTACTCTATCTACGATACGTGACGGTATAGAATAACCAATTTGAATCATATGCTACATTCGATAATCAATTGATTTCAAGAAAGTGGACATGAGAATTTTCCAAAAATCAAAAGAAATATTTTCATAAAAAGGTGGTCGTGTGATTGAATAACTATTCATAATATTAGGATTTTTAAATTTAGCCATTGAACTTTTTTCAAAAGTTTTCTAAAACTTTATTTTTGAATCCTATCCTAATATCACTTGAAGGTTTGTGAGGTGTGTTAAACCCTAAAAACTAGTCCCAATGCTAATTATAAGAGGGGTGAATTGGATATTAAAAAACTTTTTTTCTATAAAAAGAAAAATCTCCTTCTTAAAACTTTTTCAACATATCAAAATAAATAATCAATACATCATAATATCAATCACAGATTTTCAGTTAAGCAGTTATATCCAAAAATAAATGCAAAAAATAAAAAAGTGATGAAACTAATAAAATTAGAAAGAACACACTAGATATATAATGGTTCGGTCCAACCTGACCTATGCCCACTCCTCAGAGGCATCCTTTAAGTATTGCACTAATCCTTTAGAGACTCTCTTTTAGCCCCAACAGCTAGGCAAAGGAGCCCTTACAAAATCACTTTCACCTTTCCAGTACAGCGGAGTAGCCATGTCCTTTGACACCAAAAAGATATTCTTCTTCCTAAGACTTCCCTCAAGATGAACCTTAAATTTGATGGTACTAAGGTGAAAGCTTGTCAGAGCAATCATGTGAAAACTCCTCCACACTCCCTTGAAATCCTCTCTAAGGATCTTCTCCCTCTCAAACTCTACAATTTTCTCTCTCCCTTTCAAGTTCTATCTTTAAGTTTTCTCCAGAAGAATGAAGACACAATGACTACCAAAGACACTTACTAAATGCCTTGATAAAGCTTAAATAAAGGGCTTTAAAAAACCCTAAAAATTAATTATAATAGTAAAGATCATCCAGTATGATCATAAAATTGTCTAGTATGATGTGCTTAAATATAGGGCTTCAAACAATCCTAAAAACTCAATTCTCATGCTAAATATCATCCTGGATGATCTTAGGATCATCTCTGATGTGAAGAATTTGTCCTGATAGTCCTAGATGATCTCAGGATCATCCAGTATAGTCAGTTCAAATTTGTACATATCATTTAATACAGTATTTGGGATTGTCCTGGATGATTAAAAGAAAAACTATGGTATTTCATCTAGTACAATTGAGGGTTGCCCCATGGAATATCAAAGATCATCCAATACAATCTTAAGATCATCTTATACGATCTGATCGAGCAATTTTACCATAATTATTCCACAAATCATAGATCAATTTAGGCATGATTATCATAGATTGTCTAGTATAATGAAAATCATCCAGTATGATTAGTTGGATTAGCTGATTGTATAGTATGATATAAATAATATAGTATAATTAGTTCAATAATTGAATTTTTAATTTTGACTCAATCTCACTCCCCCTGAGTGTGTGTGCATGGTCTCCAAGCAAGCATACACCTTTATAGGACTTGACTCAAAAAATTAAAAATACATCAATGAAAATTATAAAAAATCAATACAATATAATATATTCTACCCAATCTTGAGCTTAAAATCTTCATTGTATTATATATGATATTCTTGAAAAGTTAGTACACACATAAACAAAAATATATTGTAAATACAAGTAGACAATAAGATGTGAGCCATAATATTTGTTATCATCAAAAATATAAACTCGTGAGCTCAAGTTGTAACATGAGATTGGTAGAAGAGAGTTTGTAAAGGCTTCTCCGCCTTACTGTGGGGAAAAAAGAGAGTCACTTTAGTTTAGTGTAATACTTGGAGAAGAAGTCTCCATGGAGTGGATGTAGGTCTAGTTTGGATAGAACCACTATAAATTTGGTGTTCTTTTGATTACTTTACTTTTCAGTATTTTTATTTTTCTATGCTTCAAAATTTTGTGGTTGAAATATTTATTGTGATAATTAGTTTACTATACAACTGCATATTTCATTATCATTCTTTAAACAATCTTAAAATAGTTTTTAAAAATCCAAGAAATTTTTAAAATTACCAATTTACCCCCCTCCTCTTGGTTAATCTTGGGACAGTTCAATAAGGTCTAATAACCCACTCAAATTTTCATCAGAGAGTGTAAGAATGGTACAACTTTGGTGGGATTCGAACTTGGCCCATTCAGAAATGCGCTGGGCAATGTTGCTCATTCTCGTGCATCTGTTTAGATTGAGGCAGATTGGATGGCCGATCTGGCCGTCCGATGAGGATAAGTGGCGCACCATTATGTGCCACGTGTCCACCATGTGTCATGATACATGTTGACACCAGAAATGGCGCGCTGATAATTTTTTTATTTAAATTGAATAAAATATTCAATTTATTAGCCACAACTTCTAAAATTCATAAAAGTTTTAGTTGTTCACCAAATTAAGATATCATAGGCTTTTTGAAAAGGTCTTGAGCCCTATTATTTATTATAATTAAAATCAAAGTATTTTGATCAGTAAGTTGTATGCTATTTTGGTTTGTTCAAAATCCAATTTTATCATTATTTTCACAATCTAGGGGTCAAATTGGACACAACTTTTGGTGAAATATTTTTGAACTTTACTTTTTGCAGACCATAGGTTATAATATTAATTAGCACTTGCCATATGGTTTCAATTTGAATATTAATTTAATTAATTTATTTATTGATTAATGTACTTACTCTGCAATTAGGATTGCATACTTTTAATTTTTTTTTGTGCTTTTGTATGTTGATCTTATATTTAGCCTTGAACTGCATCGGAGGCTCACGAGGAAATGATAAAATGTTTTATATTGTAATTAATTTTTAAAATTTTAAACTTAGATAAAATCTCTAATGGTTTTAAGAAGGAAACATGGATCGCCAAGGGTCTCATGCATCATATTTTAACCTTCTCTTTCTTGTTATCACCTCTCAGCTTACGGGTTTTGGCATGCTACCTGACCTATTAGGGTGTATTGCTATCATGGGAAAGTAATGTGATCACTAAGAAAAAATCTATTTTCTTAGCATTTTTAAAATTGCTTCATATTTGATTTAATTTTAGCATCAATTTACCTAACATAAATCAAGATGGCCAATTAGGATATGCTCTAGATATTATCCTTGATTCCTCAAATTTAGTGAAATAACATCATTACAACACCTTTATAAAAAACCAAACTCATGATTTCATAGAACCTAGGTGGTTAGATGGCTCCCCAATCTAGGGAAGGATATGTCCAGGTTTGTACTATATTAGTTAGGTTCGGGTAATTCATTTTCAGTACCCAATTAGATTTATATTCTGAGATAGGCTCAAGATATAAGACCTCAACCTTCAGGAATTGAATCCCAATTTTCAAATAAAATTGATAAGTTAAACTTAAATCTCTTTCATTCCAAATTTGATCCCAACACTTAGGATAGGCTAGGGTGCTTCTAAATTTTTTAAAAATCCTAAGATACCTCTTACTTTTTATCCTTTGACTTCCAAAAATAAGTGCTCCCCTTTGATCCAATTCTTGTTGATTTTTAACCTCACTTCCTTTGACATCAAGCCTTGAAATCTTAAATAAAATTTTTACCATTACTTTAATCGAGAGTATTTGTAGGAAACTCTGGTTTCCTACGATGTAATTATCTATAAGGGCTTCTGCTTGTAAGAGATTTAGAACCCCAGAACTATTTTCAAAATCAAGTATTTTAAAAAAATTCAATTAATTCTCTTTAGAAAAATTTAATTTAATGATCATCATTGTCGTATTCAAATGACTAATAATGATTGATATTTTCTTTTTTTAGGAAGATATATCATTCTATTATCATAATTTTGATTTTTAAAATAATGATCAATTATCCAAATTATTATAGTCAAACACTCAATCAAATATCATTTTGATCCTTTGGGATTATATATTATCTTTCCCTAGTTAACTATGATAATTAGGATAAATTCAAAGCTTTATAATTTAAACCTATTAGGGAATGATATTATTGCCTCCTGAGGTGATATATTATTCATAATGAAGTGTTTGATTTTAAAACTAAAAATTTTAGAAATTAAATTCTCCCAAAAAAATTAAATTTTCAAAACTCCAACCAATTTTTTTCAATCAAACAAATGGGGATGCAGGGGAAATCGGTGATAATTCAGTTAGAAATAATAAAATAAACAAAAAAAAAAGAGAGGAGGTTGACCTCTAATGTCTAGGGATATTATGAAATGTTGCCACTTGCAAAGGATGGCAAACAACATTGCAAATGTAAGAAATATGGGGCAACTTACCTATGTAATAGCAAAAATGGTACAGGTAATCTGAGACGTCACCTTAAAAACTATAATAAATGAGACTCTAATGATACTGGACAGCTTATTTTTCAAAGTAACTCAAGCACTTCTATTTCTATGGTTGAAAATAAGTTTGATTATCATGAATTTCATAGCTTGTTTATTGCATGAATAGTTATACATGATCTACCCTTTTAGTGTGTGGAATGGGCAAGTGTTAGAACATCACTTCATTATTTGCATCTTGATTTACAACTTGTTTCTAGAAATATTGCTCGAAATGACTGTAAGAGTAGAGTATCATTAACTTTTGATTTATTAACTTCCATCAAATCTGATGGTTTTATATGCATAACTACATATTTTATTGATAATAATTGGATGTTATAGAAGAAGATTATAAATTTTGGTTTCATGCCAGCCCCCATGATTTCTTAACATTGTTTGAGAAACTCCAACAACATTTAATGGACTGGAATATTGATAGCAATCTTTTCAGCATTACTCAAGATAATGCTTCAATAGATACTATTTTTATTATTTTTTTATGAAATCATTTGAATTTGCAAAATGGTCTTCTATGTAATAGTGAATTCTTCCATTTGAGACGTTGCACACATATAGTGAATCTTATTATTCGGGAATGTTTGAAGGAGATTGATTCATCTATTGTGAAGGTAACTATGCCAAAACAAAAATCAAAACTTGAGATATATTTGGATGAACCGAAGCTTGATAAGAATAGTGAGTTAGATATTCTGTTATTTTGGAAAGTAAATTAGTACAAAATTCCTTAGGTTTCAAGAATGGAATGTGATGTCTTGATCATTCAAATCTCTACCATCACATCAAAAAGTGCTTTTAGTAATGGTGGTAGACTTTAAAACTAATATCAAAATGCATTGAAACATGATATTATAAAAGCAATGGTTTGCACAAAAGATTTGTTGTATAGTGAACACAGTAATAAATTTATAATACTACACATCTCTAAATTTTTGTTCGCTATTTTTTATATTTTTACTAAGACAGTCTATTAATCGATTTTGCTATTTTGGTTATAGATACAAATGACACTGAGGTTGATGCAATGAAATATAACATCATTGGCTTAGGTTTCAAGGAGAATCAAATGGGAAATGTGAATAACTCAGTGAATATAACATCTTAAACATTGGTTGTATATGGTTGGGAACAACTAATATATATAGTTTTTATTTGTAATGATTGTGATGAACATATGGGAGCTATTGTTGGCTTGTTCCTTCCTGCTGGCTGCTATGTAAATGGGAGTTGTGGATGTTGAGTGCTGCCTGACTGCATGTTGTGTAGCACCTGCTTGTGCCTTATTTTGCTTTATGTTAATTTTTCACCTTCTATTTATTTTTTTCTTTATATTTCCTATAATTATATTGAGATGTGGGATTTATATTTCTGTCTTATAACTAATTGTTATGTTCATGCTTTCTAGACGTGTAGCTGCTACGCAGCACCGGCTGAGTCTTGGATGCTAGCTTGCTTCTATTTTTTATGTTGATGGGGTTTCTAGTTGTGTTTCATATGTTTTGGTTTGGGACTGTGCATGCTTCCTAATGGGTTTTTGGTTTGGTTTCATCTATTTTGCATGGTGTCTGTTATGCTAAGCATATTTAGTATGTAAGTTGGGTTTCAATTGATTTTTTTTTTTACTTATTTGGCTGGGTGGATTTAGTTTTTTTTATCATTCTTTTGGTGTTGGTTGGAGAATTGGTGTTGATCTGCTAATGGTGTTATTCTGGTTGTATGATTGGGTTGGGACTTAAGAGTTCAGAGTTCTGTAATTATGTTATTATGAGGTTGGATGGTATGTTTTTTGGGACATGGGAGTTGGGACTAATGTTATTATGTAGTTTTTGTAGCCTTGTCTTCTACTGAATAGATGATGCCAATTTTGTTATATAGATATAATGATGAACTTGGTGAAGTTATACAATAGTAGCACTACAAAATTATAGAAGCAACCAGATTACAAATTGGGGAAAGGGGATTTATTTTGCATGAGCAGATATTATATAACTGAATAGATACTAAAATTAATAAATATGTATTACCAATTTGTACTCTTAGAGGGCTCATTTCTTCAAATTGTTGGAGAATATGGTTTTACGCTAAGTTCATCTCGAGCCTGAGCCCTAATGCATTTAGGATGTTGTTTTTATTTATTTTTTTATGCATGTTCATTGTTGAGATGTTCATATGAATGACTACACCTGCAATTATTCAAAGTCATAAATTTAAATTATACTTTTTTCTTTTGACTAGCTGGGTTAAGTACACATATATTTATCTTTGGAAGCCCTTTTCACAAAAAGACTATGTGTTTTGGAAGAATACATGTTTTATTGCTAGTAATGTTAAAAGTAAGATCCTTTTAATATTTATCCTAATAGTCCTCTTTCTCTTTAATATTTCTCTCTTGATTCTTATTTGGATAAGGGCACTATTATGGATTGGATTATATCATGTTTTTGGCACTTTCTAAATTATCTTTCTATTGAGGTTGTTTCGGTTGTTTTTTTTTTATTCTCATATTAGATCAAAATATTTCTAATTTCTCTTGAGGTGGGGTGCCTCTTCCTTCATTTAAAATATTTCATAATGCTTTCTATAATTGTTTAATAAAGGGGAGTGGAGCTCTATTTGGCATAAGAGATATGCTATGAGCTTTTCTTATTTTGTTTGGATGTCTATATTGAAAGGTCTAAAAACTGCTGATATTCTTGGCAAGAGGAATTTGAATGTTCCTCTAAATTGCATCCTTTGTAAAAGTGCTGAGAAAAATCATAATTTTCTTTTCTTTGAATAATTTCTATTTTTGCATTATGCCTAACTTAGTGCTTGGTTTGATTTATTTTATGCTTAAACCCGTTTTGATTCAGGTGTTTGATTTTATTCTAAACTCTAAGCTGGATAAAAATTCCAAAATATCTTTTACTTAATTACATATTATTCTTTTTTTTTTTATGGAGATAAAGGGAAAACATGAGGTTTGCAAGCAAGCATTATTATTTTGTTATAATTTATAGTCTTATTAAAAATACAAGAAAATTGCGTGTTACCAGTGGCCAAATTCTACTAGTAACCACGAAATTCCACCTGAAAATCTAATTTCCAGCGGAACTTCAATCAACAGTAAATCATACATTAGAAATTTTACTCCCGTTTCAATATTTTACCTGAAACATTTTCGACGAGCATACCGACGGAAAAAGGAAAGTATAAACGACATTTACCTTGTATGAGTTACAACATTTTATCCGCCAGAATTTTTGATGGATTTAGCCTATGAAAAATCTGTTGGACCATTGATACATTTTGTCATATCAATTTTTCGATGGATAATCCACTGGAAATTTGCAAAAAATATGTAGGAACCCTTCCCCCCACCCCCCAAAAATCATCACCATACATTGAACATAAATATTTCAAGTTTATTTCTCATTCACCAAACAATTTAAAATGAAATTTATAGTCATTCGTTTAAAACTATAAGAATGTTAAAAAATAAACAACTACAGATGTCCATAAATAAGAACACAACATCTACTCATAATCAGTCTCCTCTGCTGCTTAAGCTATCTTCTTTCCATTAAACTACTCCTTTACTTTCTATAGTTCTTTTGATAGCTGAGTTTGCTACGTATGCATCTACATCTACACCTATCAGTCAGCTTGTGATTTCCTGGTTTGATCTAGCTCGGCAATAAAGGCTGTTACCTAATGGTTATATTACGACTCTTGGTACTTGTTGAGATGCTGGAGCCACCAGATGTCTGCCCCTCATATACATAGGTTTGCGAGCCTAAACTATAAACATGGATGTGCTTCATTCCTCCTACTACTTGCGACCAAGTGCGATAGTTAAAGTACTCTATTGATCCACTAGAAGATCCCTCACCGGATCCTAGCTAGCTCTCTTAAAGTCATGTATACTCTTCCTATAAAAATTAATATAATATTGAGCAATTTACACATGAAACCAAAAAATATTAAACTTATGTATTTACGTAGGCTCTCCTTGCTCGTTTATCAACCCATTGTTGGTCCTCCTACCACTTATGGGTATGATTATGCAACTCAACAGCGGTCAGTTCTCTGTCCAACATCTCCTTCTGTAATATACTTAGTTTAGTATTCATATATATGTAAATTATTAAAATCCTTTAAAATTTCTTAACAAACCTTGCCTACACTCAGTATATGGAATTGAGCCCCTAGTATGGAGGGAGCTACTAATGTCCCAAACATTGGATACTCAATCCAATCTATTTTGATCCCTCGTAATATAATCTGGGATGGTCAGCTTGGCCCATATACTCTCACCAATTGAGAGTTGTCGCACATCTAATTTTCTAATGTATGTAAACATGTCTCACATGTGAGTCGACCCGCGCTTCTCATAATTCTTTTTTTATTTTATCATTGTGTTGGGGTAACCAATAAAAATCTTTTTGCATTAAAAACATATAACTATAATTTTTTGTTAGCTTAATTAAAAAGATTCAAAATAGAATATATTTGTATAATAACTAACCTCGAACTCTTTGAACCACATATTGCACACTTCTTTCCGGATTTTCTTCTAAGATTTATAAGGAGCATTATACCAGCTATGTATGATGTCATGTATTTTATACATAAGCTACTTTGAAGGATGAAACCTACAAAAAATATGTTAGGTGAATAAAATGTTTATTCAATTTTTTTATGAATGTAATAAGTGTATACATATCACCATTCGATTCAATCAACATGCAACCCTTTATCATATATTATGCAGTAACTTGGGTGAAAGGTCCCCCTATATACGGATGAAGGGGTGGTGTGGGATAGAATGATATGACATATGATGGATATGGATAAGTGGGAGGGCCTCCATGAGAAGATAGGGGGTAGTAAGCATAGAAGGGAGTGCTGCATGTGGCATATGGCGAAGGAAAGCAGAGGTCTGAGAAGTAAAACTTTGGGCTACTAGCTAGAGGAGTTAGTAAAGGAAAGCTAGGCTGATCTGAGTGGGGGGTTAAGAAGAAGAGGTCCCCTACGTATCTACAGACCTACTAGTTGAGCCATTAGTCACCTACTTGGGCCTACTAAAAATATTCTTGATTAATCCTCGATGAGGCTCATCACTTGAAGCCATCTATAAAAAATAATGAATAAATATTAACATTATAAACTATAATAAATTTTTAATATGAAATAAAGCAATAATAAAATAACCAAAGTAGAATAACAATAAAATAACTAAAGTAATTATTGATATGCTATTAAAAAATTATAATATTAATATAAATTATTTATTCATAATTGATTGTCAAATTATTTACCCTATGTTTACTCATTACTTGTTGATTCACTTTCATATGATAAAACATCTCCACTATAATTAGATTCATCATGACTTTCCTCTATATTTAAATCTACTTCCTCTTATTGCAACTCACTCTTATTAGTTACTATTTAATCATCCACATCATTAACAAGATCTTTTAAGTTTGAATTAAACTCTTCTTGATGTGCTGGTGGTATTTATGTAATTTTTTTAATGTCTCCCCTGGATTTGGTATTCATAACTATGATTCAATCCTGTTTGTCACATAATTTACTCGAATAGTTAGCAAAAAAGACTTGGCTTGTTTAGCTAGCAATGATGAATGGGTCAAACTTTGCATCTATCATATCCCATTTTGCTTATATTATATTGTAAATCATATATATTCTTGTAACTTTGTCTGTACTAGATCAAACGAGTCACAATTAAATAGATACACATTGTTCCCCTCACCTGGTTATTCCAACTATATTATTTCTTGTAGTACCACGTGGTACTCAAAATCATCACATGCATGGGTGTTCTCTCTTACACAAAGATTTGAATTATCTATATTTCTACCTTCACACCAAGATTTGGTTTAGAATTTGTATCCATTAATTAAAAAAATTAACCAACATTTCACTAATCTATTTAATCCGCAAGCTAGATTCGGTGGTCCTTATTACTATAAATCAATACCTTAAGTGGGCACCTAATTGGTATATCAAATGTTGGTATATTAGTAGCATGTTTATTGACTACTATATTCACTAATTAAGACACATTATTAGAAATAAATAGTCAAAATATATAACATATTTTTGAACAAATTAGGGAATTTTGTTTCCATTATCTTTTAGACTTCTACTGATACTAATGTATTGAATCATTAATGAAACTTCTACACAATTTAGGTTATAGGAATTATGAGTAATAAATATATGAATAAGCTAAGTCATACTTACATTAGATATGACTCAACTTCATCACAGTTAAGCAAGACATATAATGTCGCAGCTCTTATATCCTTATCAGTCAAATAATGCACAATGCTAGAACCTGTGGGTTTACCACTTCCATTAAATATAGATAAATTTGAGGATTCATATAAATCTACATGACAAGCATTTTGAGGTGCAGTGCTCCTACTTAATTATAATGGTGTGTCAAAGTAATATGAGCAAAATTGGGTATAATCATGCATTCGATATGTTTCACAAATTTAGCCTTCAGGATGTACTTTATTCTTAGTAATCTTCTTAAGTTTATTTAAATATCTCTCAAAAGGATACATCCACCAATACTTAATAGGTCCACCTATTGTAGCCACATATGGTAAATGCACGGGTAGTTGCTCCATAGTGCCAAAAAATGTTTGAAGAAATATCTTCTCAAGTTTATACATAATAAAACGGATATGTTGTTCCATAAGAATAAATTTCTTTGTATTTAGTTTTAAAGAACATAAATTTGAAGAAGATACTTAGCTCGTTCAAGAGCTCTAAAATTGGATCTGGCAAAAAATTAAAGGCAGTTGGTAGTAGACATTATATGAGGATATGATAGTTGTGACTATTCATTTCAAACAATATCCCATATCATATGTCAACACATTTACTTAGATTGGAAGAATATCCATCAGGTGCCCATAAAGTTTTCACCCATTAACAAATTATTCGTCTCTGCTCTAAAGTTAAGATGAATGGAACTTTTGGTTTGAGAAGTTTTTCATGTCTACCATTCTTTAACTCTAAAACTTTCTCCTATAAATCTCCTTTAAGTTCATCATTGCTTTTATATTGTCTTTAGTTTATCTTTGATGTCCATGAATTTATTGAATATATTATCAAAAATATATTTCTCCATAAGCTTCATGTTCAAGTTATGTCTAATCAGGTTTGTCCTCCAATATGTGAATGACAAAAAAAATACTTTTCTTAGTCCAATTATGATTGACACCATACCCTGGCAATTTATAATCAACAAATGTTGGAGAATCCAATATTATGGGCATGAACCTTACTCTTTCAAATATTTTTTCACTTGTTAATTTAGGAGGAGGCTGTGACATCATCATTTTATTTTTAGTAAAGTCATTATTATTTCGCCTGAAAGGGTGACCTGTAGGTAAGAATAAGCGGTTAATGACTTTATAAAATTTATATAATATGGGCAAGCTAACTTACCAGAACTTTTCCAATCGGAGATCATACCATACGCTAGAAAGTCACCGATTGTTCTAAGTAATGCCACCCTCATTATAAAATTTTATTTAGTGGATATATCTGTTTGGGTTGAAAAGTGGTTTGAAAAAGGATTTTGAAAGGTTAAACCTCTTTGGGAAATTTAATTTTTGAAATTTAAGTTTCAAAGTCGAACACATCATTATGAATAATATATCGCGTAGGGAGGCAAAAATATTATTTCTTAATGGGTTCAGATAATGAAATTCAAAACTTCATCCATGCTAATAGTCCAATTCTAAGAAGGGTGACATATAACACCAAAGCATTAATATGGCATTCTATCAACATCTAACTATAATAATTTTGATGGGAGATCATTAATTTCATATTCATGACTATGATAACAAAAGATATATCCTCTCAAGGGAAGAAAATATTTCATGTTATCAATTATTTGAATATGACAATAATGATTGTTATAGATTTAATTTTCTCAAATTAATTCAATAAAATAGTGTCTATAAGCAAAATGCCCCTTTATTATAACCCAAAATTTATATAAATTAAATTGGTCAGGCACCACTAACTACAAACCTAGATTCTAATCCTGGGATCGACACAAGTTGACTTTGGAATACTCTTTGTCTTCAACTCCTCATCCTCCTCTTCTTTGGACTCCTTTGATTTTTTATATTTGGATACCCAAATGAAAAAAAAAAAACTCTTCCCTTGAAGGGGAGGTTATTCTTTTCATTTTAGGTACTAAAATTGTCCAAATTTGGGCTTCCAAATGGAGAAGGATTGTTTCCTTAAGGGGTTTGCTTTCCTTTTTGCAATCCTATTTTGGATACATATATCTCAACTCAAATGTCTAACTTTCACAGCTTGATATTTTAAATAAATTACAATAATGTTAAAAAATTAAAAAAAAAATCTAGACTCTCCTATAGGGCTATCCTAAGCATTTAAAACTACATCACAAGAAGTTTATATATATGTAGAAAAATAAAATAAGTCACACTTGGTCATGCTCTTTTAAATTTTAGGGGGGTTTAACAGTTTTTTGTAGATGTAAGAAAATATTTTTATTTAAAGATTTTATTTTTTTCCCCTTTTATTATAGTCGTACACAAGCTTGCCACTTGCAAAAAATCTAGTGAGCAACCAAATCATTCCTAATATAAGGGTAAGCAAGTGCCCATCACATTAAATCATCTATTGCAATTAAAAAAGTAAACACTCACATTAATTAATTTTAAATTATAACATGCAATGAAAATTAGAAGAAACCGACACACAGCAATAAAAAAATAAACATCGGCCTAGCCTATACTATAATTAGTTATCTTAGGAAACCATCTAAAATGTGTGAGATAAACAATGTGATTTAGATATATGCTAAAATGGGCAATTTGTGAAAGTTATTTAATATTCAGGTTTGTTAAAGGCCGAATGAAAAAAATTATGGTTGAGTTTAAATATTAATATATTAAAGCTTAAATGGCTACTACCTTTGTTGCTCACCGGGGATGTGAAAATTATTTCACCTTTCTTATGACTAATTTATTTCATTTAGTTGGTTGAGAATTAAAAGTTTATAAAATTAAATAAAATGTGTTAATTGCTTGTTTGAAAAATTAAATTCTTTTTTTTTTTTTTTGGAATTTTGAGTGAATATTGAATTTTTGGAAATTTTGGAATTATTTAATTACATTAAGTAAGGGGCTAAAAGTTAAATTTTAAAATTAATCTAGCTTTTAAAATTTAAGTATCTTATTTAAATATTAGACCTTAAGATAAATAATTAAACTTTAAGTTTGCTCGATTTGGAATTTTTATATTAAGTTATAATTTATCAAAGTTTGGACCTAGATTAAATAACAGTTCACTAAAAAGTTGACTTTTTGACTTTAACTTAATTTTGGAGGTTTGAAAATTTTAAAATATACTAGAATTTAATTAGAGATGAGTGGCTTTAAGTTTAATTAAATTTGATTTTTTAGAATTAATAGTTATTTTTAAGGTTTGGTAATTTTTAGAATTTTTTAAAAATTGTTTAATTAGAAGGGATTTTTAATTTTTTTCCAATTCGGTCCTAAAACTCTTGGAATCACCCCAAAGGTTAGAAATGACCTAAAATCAAAACTTTTTTTAATGTGAATAACATAAAATCTTTGAAAGTTATAATTTTTTTAAATAATATTAAAACATGATTCAAAATAATAAAAAAGATATTATGGAAAATAAAAAATGTTTTAAGATGAATAACATAAAATCTTTAAAACTTATAATTTTTTGAAATAATATTAAAACATGATTAAAAAAAGAGAAGAAGATATTATGGAAATAAAAAAAGTTTTAAGATGAATTTTGTCAAATTTAAAAATAAGTTGAATTACAACTTAATTAAGTATTAACTGAATATTAAATATTTGAAGGTATTTAAATTTATGTATAAATAATTATGTAATAAATTTTGAAATGAATTTTTAAATTAAATTATTTAATTATATTAATTTTTATAATTTATTTGTTTATTTTACTTGAATTTTGTAAATTTTTAAGATATTAAAGTAAAATTCTAAATTCTTGAAAATATTTAAGTTAATGTTAATTAAATTTTAATTTAATATGAAAATATTAAAACTATTTAAAATAATAAAGGAAAATACTTTAAATTAAACTAAATTTAAAAATAAAACAAAATATTTTAATTATTTAATTAAATAGTAATTAAAAATATTAATTTTATTAATCAAAATGATTTAAAATTTATAATGTATTTTAATTAATTTTAATTTAAGATTAAAGGATTTAATTTTCTAAAAATGTTGATTTATTATAATAATGTTTAGGTTTAATATTTAATTTATTATGATTTTTCTTAGATTCCATAATTAAAATATATTTAAAATTAAATTTTAATAAATTAAATGATTTGAAAGTGGCGGGATGACACGCGGCGGGCTGAGATTTGCTGGATCAAACCACGACAATCATTGGCATGATTACACAGCGCCGTAATCATGCCTAATAATTACATAGCAGTGCGACCACTTATCCATGTTAGCTGCCGATCTGAACTGTTGATCCTTGCGTGGTTTTGAATTAGTGGTTGGGATGGTATCGGGTGACAACTCAATGTTACACTGGCGAACCACAGTTGAACGAGAGCATTGAAAGACATGATCATGACCATTGATCATTAGATCAATGTTCAAGATCCCGTACATCAATCGTAACATGCAAATTGAAACCTGAATCATAAAAATGGCATGTTCTCACAATCAAATCAATCATTTATAATGAAATTTTAAACTTAGATAGTGAGAGTGAAGAGCATTGATGAGGAATGATTCCTACGATATAAAAAACACTTTAAGAAAAGCCAAATATCTCTAAGTGTCTTAAGCCAGGGTTTTAGATTTTACCAAAATGTAATTAATGGATTTTCAAAATCTTTGACTCTCTAAGCTTGTAGATTGTCCACGTATCTTTTCATAGTTGTGATCATGGTCTTAAATGTACAAATCAACCCTCTCTTAGCCTTGGATAGACTTAAGTTCAAGGTGGATGGAGGATCATCGTCGGCGAGCTTATAATGATGGGTTATAGGTCGGGATGTAAAGAGGATGTCGTGGGGATTGGTAACAACATGAGAAATAGTTGGGCAGAGCTCTCGAGATTGAATGGAGTTAGAATCTCTTTAAGTTTTGATGCTTAGGATTTGAAATTGATGGTCTTGATGCATCAGAGCCATTGCTTGGATGAGAGACACGTGCCCCAGGCCGTTAAGTGGCTAGGGGAAATCCTTGTTGGAGCCTCATTTCCATTGGATGGCTTAAGCATGAGGGGGGGGGACCACTTACTATTTTAAGTTAAACTAGGCCTTAGACTTTGTTTAGAGAGCTCTAAGAGGGATTTTGGCCTTGTTTAGAAACTTTGGATCAGGTGGGTTTAGAGGAGATTTGGTTAGATAAGTAGGTTGAACATTTGGATGAGTATTGAGCTTAAGTTGACTACTTTCACCAGTCACTGGTCAAAGGATGATGAGATGGAATTAGGAGGGTGGTCATTCACTAGTTAGGCTAACCCTAAGGCCTTGGAAAAAAGTATCTAGGGGTTGAAGGATGAGTTGACCATAAAGAGGCCCTTCCAAGTTTGGTTTGACTAGTTTGTCTAGTCAAACATGATGGTATGGCATCCATGTGATAGGTAGGTGTTGATGGGATAGTTTAGAAGAGGCATGAGGCTACATGGAAAGAGTTTTAATGTGTAGCCAAGTGATGAATAAGTTTGGCCAAATGTGAAATATTTAACTTGGTCAAATTTGCCGAAACTTGACTTATAATGAACTTAGGTGAACCCTAAACCATGAAATGGAAAGAGGCTAGGTGGACTCTAAGGGATTTGAATTGATGAATTACATGTATGATTAAGCTGCTAAGAGCAGGGTGAGCATTGACCAAGTTAAAATGGTTTGACTTGGTCAAGTCCATTAGAGTCTTATTCATTTGTAATAAAGATATATTCAAGACATCGGAACGAGTGATTCTAAAGCTTGGAAATTGGATTGGGTGTGTATGGAGATTTGACCTAAAGCTTAGAAATTTGATCAAGTCATGTATGTTGAGTTGATCAAATCCAAAAAGATCTTAGCCTTCAATGTCTTGAATGCATTTGAGTCAGGGATTGGAATAAGATTGGAAGTTTGAAGAGATTTGAATAGGTTGAAAGGATTGAATGCATTAAATTGGGCAACATGGACAATCTTTAACCAACTAAGATCCAGTTGACCAATTCAACTATTAATTGGGTCAAAGTGATTAGTCAAGTTTAATTCGTCAGGACAGCTGATCAAAGGAGTTTGATTGAGTTTGGAGTTGATTTAGGATTAAACTGAGGGAACATAGGGCTTATGGTTAGTCTAGTTAGCCTAGGTTGACTTGGTCAACCACATTGACATAGAATTTGAGTTTAGGTTCAACAGGTTTAGTTTGATCAAAGGAGACCATTATAGGTGGTCTCATGCCCTGGTGAGGTCATTTAGTTCAAAATGTTATTTGGACCCAAAAAGGGCTTTTTGGTTAATCGGGTCAGACAAAAACTTGAGCTTGGGTCCAATGGAACCTAAATGATATTTGAGATTCATTGGAAGAGGTTTTAAGGGTGAACCATGTTAAGTTTTGGCCAAAGGTCCAAAAATATCATAAAAGGGCATTTTGGTCATTTTGACCCCTAGTCAACTCTGGGTCAAATTGAGTCCAAAAAAAGTAGTTTACTGGTTAAAAAACCTTAACAAAGGTTATGGATATGTTCAAAGGCCTGGGAGAGGCCCTAGGGTCAAAATTAACAAATGGGTTGGTCTAGTGGCACATGCCATAAATATTTGAATGTTTGGAGCCTTTGGAAATATATATTTAATTTTTGGGGCTAAAGACATCAGAATGAGCTCAAATTTGGATGATTGACTCTAGAGATATGCCTAATTACTATGAAACTGACATATCAAGACTCAAAGGTCATTTGGTTAGGTTACTATGTGATAGAAAATTCACCCATAATAGGCTTTATGACTTAGGCTTTTGGCCTTGGATTTTAACTTAGGAATTTTGGGTTTGAGATGAATTTTGGACTTGGTTGGTTGAGTTTGAGTTATTAATACCAATCACAATCAAGTGGATGATTGGGATTGATATGAGTATGATTGATTTTTGATTGAAGGTTTACTTAAGATCTGGAATTGAGAATTGAGCAGGGATATGGATGGGGATTTGATCAAGGATATGGGCTAGAATTTAAACGAGACCTATATAATTGATAGGTGGAAAATTATCATCCCTTAAATCACCAAAGGGAGATTTGGATTGGTCCTCATGACCTCATATAAAAATAAGATCAATAATATAATATGTACTTACTTCCTCTTTCCATAATAAATTTAAATTATAAAGTAATGGTTATAAGAATACACCAATCTTTACTTTTGGATTATGTGACCTTAGAATGATAAGCATAAAAAATATGTAAGGAGTATTCATACATAATTTTGGAGGAAGATTTTAAGAGGTGAGTATCATAGGCCAGCATGAGTAAGGTGTAGCAGACTGGCTAAATGGAATAAAATTATCTGCACATAAAATTAATCTTATATTTCTTGATTCTATTGTGAAGGTGGGATGCGTACAATCAAAGTGTTTCCATGCTATACTTCTGATAGATGTGTACTAACACCTTTTTGTGAGATATATTCATTATATTATCTCATATGTACTGTAGCAGATCTCATGGATGCATATAACTATTGTAGTCTAGCAATTATTGATAAGTAAAATATCATACTGACTAGTACTTCCTTTATCTTTCTTTTTTTGTCCCAAACTTTGGTTTAAATATTGGTGTGTTATAATGGCAACATATAATCTCTGGTAAATCATTTTTATAGTATATGTATCCATTGACACAACAATCTATCTTTGTATATGTCAAACTAGGATTAAAAACTAACTTCTTAGTCCGATATAAATTTGTAAGTATTATATTATTTGTCAGATTTGTTTTCTTATGCAGCCCAAAAAATTGATTAAAATATTCATAGGAAATATTATATTATGTCTTGATGCATAACATATTCATACCAAGAGATAATTTTGAGTGAGTGGTGCACCCCTTCCATATTGGTTTTTTAGCAGCATACAATAAATCATTAAAATAATGTACCTCATTATTTGATGACTCTTCTGTATATTATTTAAATTGGACTTTAGTTGCATCATAACCTATGTCCCTATGAGGTCATATATTTTCTTCCTCCCCTATATTAGAAATTATAGACGATCCACATCAAGAATCAAATATGGTTCGTACTCACTATAAGAAGTTCAATACTAATAGTCTGGCATAAACCCTCTATAATATAGATCAATAATTACATCATCTAGTCTTAGGTGCACTTGATTTTTTGTTTAGAATATGGGCATCGAAACTTTTCATCTAAGATGAAGCTAGGCAGTTGACAAGCTGTCTGAATGAAAAAACTACCCCATCAACGAACTCATCTGTTAATATTTTTCATCATTATGTCAATCGATTATATATCTAGTTCTTTGATTTTTAATATCCATAATATAGCCTACATATAATATGAAGATATTAAATATTGTAATAATATCTATTAAAGGAAACTAGTTGGATTTCAAATTTATTTGTAAATTGAATGGTGTTATTTAACACAAGTCCTCTATTAATGAAAAATCTAGCAGCCACCCAAAGTCTCCCTCTTTTAGGGGAAATATAAAAAATCTTAGTCTTCCTACCACATTAAGAAAGACGTATAAGATCAGTGTCGGGTAACACTGCGGCCGTGGCCTTCAATCCAACCACTCCAAGAAAGGCATGTATAGGTATTCAAGGGGATACCCTTTGTGAAAATGTAGTTTGTGCTAGAGATATTCAGGAGGATTTATAGACATGAGACAAATATAATACCTATATACCTTTCTTAACATAAGCAAAATCTAATATATCTACTTTCCTAATTAAGTCATCAGGAAGCCATTATTTTATGTAAGGAAACCATCTAAGGTGACTCTCTCAATTTCATAAGCCAAATCTAATACCCAATTTCATCTAGCAAAACATAAGCTTCAATTTTTTATACATATTGTTGCTCCCATGATGAATGATATAACTTAGAAAATGTGCTTTATACAATGCTTACTACCCCAAGCCCAAGCAACTAGGAAATCATAAACTTTTCTACATTATACACCACATCACCATTACCAATGCTAAATTCTTCTCATATTCATAAACTTATATATTCAACGAACTTCATTTATTCTTCACAATTCTTCTAAGCTTCATAAATTCTGTATCGAGAACATCCATAAACAAAGAAAACAACTTACTGCGGCAGATTGAGGAGGCGTCAGCAAAGAACGAAGTGACACATTCGTGATGTAGATGAACGTTGGCAACGAATGGAGTAAGCTTTAGTGATGGAGACGGAGGGCTAGAGTCCTTGAGTTGGGAGTTCTTTGTTTTGTATTTTTGTTTTTTCCTTATTATGTTTCAGGTGTGGCTCTATATTAGTTTAGGGTGCTTGGGTTGCAGCTAGGTAGATTTTTTTGATCTGGGTGTTTTCCTGGACTAGTTTTTGGACTTGGATTGAAGAAGTTATTTAATTACAGAGGCTGATTTTTAAAGTGGAGGATGTTTGGGACCTAGCTTGGAGCAATTTTTTTTGTTGGATTTTATTATTCTGGCTTAGTTGGATTTTACACTAGGCAGCAGTGGTTGAGTATTTATTGCCTTGAGTGTGTTTTGAAGTTTAGGGTTGAAAGGCTTATTTTAGGGGTTTTCCCATTCTTTTAGGGTTATTTTTCTTTCTTGTATTTTTGTATTAGTTTCCTACCAGCTTGCTTTATGTTTTTCTAATTTTTCTTACAAATCTATTTTATTAATCCATTTTCTAACCCTTTCTTTTTTTAATGAAATTAGACATGATTGCCTCTATTTTTTCTCTAAAAAACTATTTATTTATTTAGATAATTAAATTTTTTAATAAATTTGTAATTATTGTTATAACTCATAAGAAAAGTTGAATATTAATTTATTTACTATTTAATAAATAACTCGTTAAAATATCCTAAAATATTTTATTGAATGATGGAATAATTTTTTTTTTATCTCCAATGAGTTCATATAGCATGATGCAATTTGCTAGCTTGATAGCTCAGCTTATGAGTGATGCACAAAGTAGGTTGGCTGGGAGAAAAGAAAACGACGAAGATAAGCTCATGCAAACGTTTCAACAAGATGAAGCCTCCAAGATTCAAGGGGTCTATATAACCATAAGAAATCGATGATTGGTTGTTAAGAATAGAAAAAATATATATTTAACAGCATGTAGTGTGAGGAGAATGAAAAAGTTTAGTTGGCAGTGTTTTATTTAAAAGAGAAGCTAAGAGATTGTGGATTAGGTAGTAAAGAGTGAAATTCCAAGGTTAGCTAAACTCTCAAATCAAGTGTGAAGAGTTTTTTAGTACTTCCTAGGATTAGTTCATACCTCCATAAGCACAATAATAAATGGAGGAGGCATTCATGAGATTAGAGAAAGGAAATAGGATAGTCATGTATCAAGTAGAAAGCTGAATTTATAGCATTGGCCAGGCATGCTCCTCAATTAATTATTATTATAGAGGAGAAAAGTTATAGATTTCCATGAGAGGCCTTAGAGATTACTTGAGACACTCATTAGTGCCTATGAGAATTAGAGAATTTTCAAAATTTGTTGAAAGACAAAGAATAGTAAAAAATGATTTAGCAATTCCTCAGTTTAAATAAGACAAGTGCAAGATGTGACAAAATAAACAAATAAGTAGTGTAAGTTTAAGTTAAAAGAATAGCAGGTCTAGTACTTTCAAGATAGAATCTATGACATATGTCAGCAGCAACCCAAAGTGTGTTCATTATGTGAAAAACATTAAGATCAACATTATCTACTTATAGGTTAGTGCTTGAAATGTAGGTAACTGGGAAATAAGGTCATAGATTATCCTTAAAGAGGATTTGGAGGAAGAATAGGATCTGTACTTAATAAAGGAGTCAAGATAAGCATATAGATAGAGGACAGTAGGATCCAAGACGTTTGTTAAAGGTTTTATGAATAAGAGTAGTGTAAGAACTAATGAAAGAAGTATGAGCAAGAGTTTTTCTTCTATAATAACAACACCAATACAACTAAGAGTTTATAGTTTAAGTCAACAAGAAGTGAGAAAAGTACAAAAGAAGTCTAGTGGTATAGTACTCAATTTTGAATTAAGTTTATGAAAGTTATTGATTTCTATTAATTTGCTTTGCATAATATGTTATTTGATTTATTGACATGCATACATATCTTAAAAAGTGAATACATGATTTAATCGGCTTAATTGATATGATAATTGATCAATAATTTTTTTTATTATTAGTAGTCTATAGTGAGAAATATTCTAAGGTGGGTAAATGCAATAACCCTCATTTGCATTTAAATAATGACTTATAATTGATACAAATGAAAATTTTTGCTTGCAAAAAAAGTTGTGTGGGAGCATTGCAACATTGTGCTTGTAAGTGCAGTGGGGCTAGATGGCAGGGCAAGGTGCTGCAATTAACTTATGGAAATGTAGAGCTACATTATTTAGCTTACAAAAACCACCTAGTTTTCTAATGAAAGTTTACTTTTTTATGGTGTAAATCTTTTTAACGCAAGTGCACATATTATATTAAGTAAAATGGTCATGAAAAAGTGTCGATCCCATGAGAACAAATTAGAAATATCCTAAGTTCACTTTACTACTACCTACTAAACTGCTAAATTTATCAAGCTTAACAATATAAATGGGAGGTACAGGTTAAAAGTAAAAATTTTCAAAAGTAAAATGTAATTAACTAATTTTAGAAATTCTAAAACTATGATTTTTTTAAAAGTACATGATTGCTTTAGAGAGGTTTACTAACTATTATTGTTGTGGATCATGACAAATTTACTCCTCGTTTATATTGAGCTTGTCAAAGCATAAGCTAGGATTCTCCCTAATTACAGTTCTTTTGACTCTTTAAGACCTTATAATTCTAACCATCATATGTCTATGTTATGTACCAACTACATTTTAGGTTTTCTAATTATTCTTCTACTCCAATTTGTCGAGGCTCTAGATCATACTAGATTTTTTAAATTATGTATGACCTATATATAAACAAATTGAAGCACCACAAAGTTAAAAACAATATGGATACTTTAAAGATAAAATCTACTCTAAGCAATTCATACCTTTCAATTATCATATATTTAAAGAAATTGTTTAACTACACATCGAGGCGTTGTTACACATAATAATCATAGCAAATATTTTATTTAATGAATGAATAACAATTTACAAAATGGCAAACACGGGATAACAAGGTAAATAATATAAAATAAAATTTAGAAATGACCCAAAATTAGGATTACAGTCCTTTGCACTTCTTTACTTTGCTCCATAGCAATACAACAATCCATATATAAGAACACAAGCTACACTCCCCAAGTTATCCCTCACATTCTCACATACTCACACAAAATGACTCCATAATGTGCCAACCTCATTACACAAAGACTAAGTATACTCTTTATAGTTTTTCAAATTAATTGAACGAGCACTGCTGTATGTGCCAGCTTGATGGCAATGCAACACTGTTGAACCAATGCATCGGTTCAACATTCATCACTTTGGTTTATCAGTTCAACTTACTCATTATGATGCAGGGCAATTTGGCGTTGCAATGTTTCCTGAGTAGCACCAGTGCTAAGCTCTCCAACAAAATTTTTATGCACTCTCAGCTATGGCACTGAAGGTGTAGCACTGTGATGCTGAAATGAGCTTTGGTGCTATGACGTTGTATTTGTGGCACTACGATGTTGGTCTAATTTTCATGAAATTTTCTTACTTCCTTGCAAAAAAAGCACAAGGATTAGAAGCATAAAATATCATAATAAATATAATTTATAATACAAAAATTTTATCTTATCAAATACTCCAAAACTTTAAACTACTATTTATCCTCAAGTAGTTAATGCTGCACTGGGACAAAAATTTTATCTATTGCATTGAGTATGATTTTTTAGGAGGAATTTTAAAAAGGTGCTTATTTAAAATATAATTAAGCAAAATGAATGTGATTTTAAAAAAAAAAATAAAAAGGAGCAAATTTGCCAAATTGTTTGGCATGGTCCTAAATACACAAAATGATTTGATGTGTTCAATTGAAATAAGAGAGATAAATGATTGCGAGAGAGATGAGAGAGAGAGAGACTGCAAGAGAAAACAAATGTGGAGAGAGAAAGAAAAACAGGAGAGATTTTTTAGGGCGAGAAGGATGGGATGAGAAGAGAGAGAGAGAGAGGAAGCAAAGAGAGATTTTAAAAATAGTTTTAATATTTAAAATAATATAAATCTAATATTTAAATAATACTAATATTTAAAAAGTGTTATACAAAAAAAGCAAAAAATTGTGAGTTAAATTCAAATATTTTATTTTGATTTATTAATTTTTTTCATTCTTAAAAGCATAGAAGAGAAACTTTCTTAAAAAATAATGAACAATTTAAAAATTATTCATATAAATTTTAAGCTAGAAAATTAATTTCTAATAAAATAAAGTTTTATAATATATTTTTTTCATTAAAAAACTATATAAGTCTATTTGATAAAAGGTTTTTTTGAAAGAAAATTAGCTTCTATATTAAAAAAATAGTTTTTTTATATTAAAATATGCTATGATGTGAAGGTTACAATAAAATATTTATTTAAAAATTATTTTTCAAATTTAAATACTCAAGAAATTTAAAAAAAATTGTTTTAATTGTTTTAACAGTGTAAAAATTTTAATATTATACTTTTTAAATAATATAATTTATATTTTTTTAAGTTTTTCTATATAAAAATTTTTACGTATTATTTTATTTAATATTTTTAAATATTAATTATTTTAAATATCAAAAGATTATTTAAATCTATCCTCCTGCATCTCGCTCTCTCCCCATCTTTCTTTCTCTTTCCATCCATCTCTCTCTCTCTCTCATTTCTCTTTCTCTCTCCCCATCTGCCTTCTCTTCTCGTCTCTCCCCATCGATCTCTCTATCTCTCTCCTGTTTCAACGGAATACACCAAATGATTTAGAACATTCAGACCTCACTAAATCATTTGGCACATTTAGACTATGCACAATAATTTGATGAATTTGCTTATTTTTATTTTTTTAATAATTACGCTCCTTTCACTTAATTACATTTTAAACACCCTCCTTTTTAAATTCCTCCAACTTTTGAAAAGAAATAACATTAATAATGTAAATATTTATACAATATTTAAGTTGGAATACTTTTTAATAAAATACGTTATAATATCCTGATCCTTCATTATAAATTAATATTCTTTTTAAGACAACTCCTGTTGGTGAATAATTTTGACTATGTTAATTTGTTTTACCCAAAATAGTATTGTGTTAATCTTTAAATCTACCTATAAGTTTTCTTTAAGTATTATGGTTTTAATAATTTCCTTAGAAGTATAATAGTAGGGCTAGATATTGCAGGAACTAATTTTCAATATTTAGGCATTTAGCAATTGAACTTTATATATATATATATATAACTAAGTACCATATAATAATTTTGAATACATGTCCATTACCTTCATTTATTATTTTTAAGCGAGTCAAGACATTGTATGTACTAATTTTTTTATATTCAGTTATTGTCTTTTTCAAGTTTTTTCTTTTTTTAACTCATTTTTTCATTTATTTTCTTAAATGCTTATTTTCATCTTGAATATATGTCTATTGCCTCCACTTATTATACTAGTTTAAAGTTTGTTTGAGGTTTCACAATTTTCTAATTATTTACATTTTAGTTGATTTAGGATTAATCTAATAAGTTAATTTACATAAATCCTAAAAATCTATAGTCTTTTATAAAAAGTCAAGTGCTTAAGTGATTTTTATGAATTTAATTTATCCATAATTACTAATTTTAAATGAAAAGATTAGTTGTTATTTATAATTGCTTCGTTTATGAAATTTTGCAATTTGTGGATTATTAAATACTTACGGATCTTAATTTTGAATTTTTCAAAATCCACTACTTAAGCAAAAAAGTGCAATAATAAAGCAAGTAATAAATCACAATTTGAGGAAATTTGATTTTATTAGCTTTTCTAAATTACAACTATTTCCCAAAAACTAAATAAAATGCAGGAAACTTTTACAACTAAATAAAATAAAGCATAAAGATAAACTTAAATAAAAGAAAAGTACAATAATAAGTAAAAACAAATACTAAAAAATGATAACAAATTTTAAAATTGCATAATAAAAAATACAACAGATACGACAATAGGGTTCCCCCTACTCATCTTTGTCTTATTTTTTTTCCTCTTATTTTCTTTGTGCTTCTGGTGCTGCTGCCCATGGTCCTAGCTATTGGATACATTACAAAGGGTGGTGGGTTAGGGAAGAAATTCCTACTGACCATGAGAGTCTATCTCTAGCCTCTTGAACATCCAATTAAAGTTGCGTTGTAGTAGGCCATATATTGATATTGTTGTTGGTACTAGTCATAGGCGGATCCAGGGCAATGTCAGGGTGGGCAAATGCCCACCCTCAAATAAAAAAAAAAAACATATGAGGAGGGGTACTTTCGGTACTTTGCCCCCCCTCTAAAAAAAATTTTGCCCTATTCTTGCCCACAGCCCACGGGATTTGCCATTCCAGCCGCACTTCTGTCCTCTCTATTTCGCAAAATCTCGCGACGGCATGGCATTCGCCTCGATCGCTCGACGTCTCCGTAGCCGTAGGCTTCATCTTCGTCGTCTTCGTCGCATCGTCCTCACTTCGTCTTCCTTGGTTCGTGCTTAGCAGAACGGCAGCGCAGGTGGCTCACGACCAGCCGCACTCCTCTGTCCTCACTTCGTCTTCTCTTGGTGCCAGTGCTCACGACATCAAGGTAACTCACTGGCTCGCTGCATTCCCTCTTTTTTAAGCAGTTGATGTTCACCACATTCAGCCTTCCCATTCATCGTGAAACACCTGCAGGCTGCCTTTGTTGATCAGGCTAGGGAGCAACCGAGCAACAGCCAACAGATCCTTCATCCTTGTTACTGGTATTAAGGTACTAAATATAGGAACTGTACATTTAAAGCATTTACATCACTTGCTGCTTTGTGAGTTATGAACTGTGCTTATAGCTGTGTTGTTTCTAAGTTTTATTTCCTTCTTTTTCTACATTAGGTTTGTTGAATCCGAATTTTATTAAAAATGTTTGCTTTAGGAGTGAAATGATTCTTAGTCTAAACGTTGATAAATTATAATGAGTTAATTGAGAATCATTTAAAGCATTTACAGACATCTGAAGTTGAGAAAATATATGAGTTAATTGAGAATCATTTGTCTATTACTTGTTTTACTAGAAATGGAAAGATTCTTGAAGCGAAAAAACGTGTCGAAATTGATATTAACAATCTTCCAGCTGACCCTGGCCTTCGACCATCAATATGGAGTTATGATGTGAATGAGCGTGATAAAGTTCGTAGAGCTTATATGTTAAAAAGGCCACATCAACCAAAAAATCATTGTTTCCCTCAAACAGTCATAGGAAATCTTGCACGTAGGTTCAATTCAAAGTTGTTTGAAGAATTTCCTGATTGGATATAATATAGTGTACAAAACGATGCTGTATTTTGTCTATATTGCTATTTATTTAAGCCTCAAGACCAAGCTAATACTTCCCAAGGCGGTGGAGACGTATTTGTTGGTGAGGAATTTAAGAATTGGAAGAGAAAAGAGAAGCTTTTGAGTCATGTTGGAGATCACAACAGTGCACACAACAAGGCAAGACATAAATGTGAGGCAAATATGCGAGGGGAGTTCAAGGGGTTGAAAGCATTCATTCTACTGCTACGGTGGAGAGAGTATTTTCTGCAATGAAGATCATTAAGCATCGACTTCGTAGCAAAATGGGTGATGCCTGGTTTAATGATTGTCTAGTGTCATATATTGAAAAAGAAGTATTTGATTCTGTTCCGAATGAAGTCATTATGCAACATTATCAGAAAATGCAAAGTAGAATGCAAAGTCTGTAATTTTCTTTTTAATTTCAAAAATTATGATGAAATATAATGCTTTGTTTTGAATTTTGTTAGTGAAATATATATATATATTTTGTATTTATATTTTTATATATATCGAGTTTGCCCACCCTAAAAAAAAGGGCTGGATCCGCCACTGGTACTAGTTCATCATATGGTTATAATGGGCATACAACCCTTATTCTAACCCAAACAGCTATTGCATGAAGTGATCTACAGAAACCCCAATTCGATCAACTCTGTCATGAATGTCCGCCACCTGATCTCCTAGCATACTAGTTTTAGTGGCTAGCTAATGGTTGATAGCAATGGTTTGATAGTAGATCGATGGTGTTCTTCAAACAAGTAATTGAACATTTCACCTTTTATATTTTTTTTGCCATGAATTCAATGGAGTTGAATGATAAAAAAATAAATGGTTGGATTTTTTAAAGTATGCTAAGAAAGTTCATGGATTAAATTGGGGCTACCAAAAATGAAAAAAGATAAATGACTATTTTATAATAAAATATTTGTCTTGTCAATATATATCAATCATTATAAAAGACTCATAAAATACAAGTATGTGAGATATCGTAAAGCTTTAAGAAGCTTAAAATTTATTAGATAAACTACATATAATTGGATGCATCTTATTACGGTTAGATAATGTGAGGAGTTTATTATGGATAGGAGATGAGAGTGAGCTAGTCAAATAGTCTTCGTGAGGTTGACAAACCTTATGAACTAATCACTTCTCTAGGGAAATTATGTGTGACATATGTTGTACAAAAGTGTGGGGAGCCATTTTGAATTGAAATGAGTCAGCTGACCTTGATTATTTTGGTTTGATTCCCTCCAAGCATGAATTATAGTTATTTTAGATTAATTGTTATTGGAATGAGACAATCATTTCATTACAAAACCTGTGTCTTTAGGGGCATGTTCAAACTCTAAATAAATTTTTGAAATCAAAATTGATGTTTGATATGTCACCAAAAATCTTCTTAATCGTGCATGAATCTCGAGGTATATTCAAGTTGGAAACTTCTAAAATCAAATTCGGGACCATCTAAACTCCCATTTCAACAAACTTACACCAAACTTTTAGTCAAATTGAACGTCTTGAAGAGATGAAATCAATGACACCAAAGTTGGTCCAATCCCAACCCAAATGAGTCCAATCATGAGTCTCAAGCACATTTGGAAGGTTAAAAGCATTATTTGGATGACAAAATGATATCCAAATATGACATACTTATAATCAAATCGAGCGACGAGACGAAACCAACGAGCTCAAGATTGTTGAATTCTAACAATGTTAAGGTAATTAAATAGTTGAAAAATGCTCTATGATTGGGGGATTTAATTCGGGCCATTCGATGGAGTACTCCGAACTTGCCCTGAAACTTCTTCATATTTACAGGGTATGCCACTCATGAAAATATATTAATATATCCCCATTCTCTACATGAGAGGGACCTATGGCTGGAGATTGGAGAGAGCTCTGAGGCTTCTAGAGCTCAAGCGCAACCACCATCGAACCCCCACCGACTGTCGCTGAACCACCATCCCATTGCTGACCATTGTCAAACTTCCACTCGGCCTCAGATCACCGTCGGACTTCCTCCCAACCAACGTCCGACCACTTCCTGGCCGCCGACCATCTCTGAACGTCCACCCGGCCTCTAAACTATCTCCAGACTTCTGCCTAACCATCGTCAGACTACTGCTCTACCACCGACCACTGACCAACGATAGACTTCCACCAAGCCGCCAAAAATCATTGGACTTCAGCCTGACAATCGTCAGACCACTGCCCAACCGCCGATCGTCACCACACTTCCACCCGACCATCGTCGAACTTTTGCCCAACTCTCCAGACTTTTGTAACTTAATTGCCTCCAAGTTAAAGGATGGGTCAACCTTTGTAATTTACTCAAATTTAGTGGAATTTTTTCAACTACGTGAGACCCCATGGTTTTTCCCTCTTTGGGTTTTATATATAAAAAATATTGGGTGTTTTACTATTCTCTCCATCTCTTTCTATTTGTGTGTTGGATAATCGTGCATCGCTAAGATGAAAATTTTACTTACTTTAATATTCTAGCACGTAACAATTTGGAACCGTTTATGGGAAACTCAATCCCACTATCCTAAGCACCGCTTCAATGGATAACATGTGTAACAATCGCATCTTGGGATCCTCCCATTTCAACACACATTAATCTAGGAATCAGTCTATGAATCATGGACGCCTAGTATCTACCTCTTTTTATCCTATGAGCAAAATGCTGCTTGAGAAGGAACTTCAGAACCTTCTCTAGAAGATCATATCCAAAAGATGAAAGAATCTAAATTGAGATCATTCAACTTCTGTGAGATACTTGACAATTAAAGCTAGCATAATAAGAGGAGGTTTTTCTCCCCTGGTATCCACCACTGGCCAAAGGTGTTCGACCTAAACATCTTCATGTAGATATTCCTCTTCCTCAGTCAAGGATGTATCCCCCATAATGTTAATATAATGAACTTACTGACACAAAATAATCTACCCATCCATCGTGCATGGGTTGGAAACCTCTCTTTCCCCAAGTTATCACCAAAGATTTGGTTTGATCTCATGTTATTGATCTCCCACACACACTTTACGTCACAAACTCTGGCAACTAGTTCGTGAAGAATTCCCAATGAAAGGTGGAAGACAATATCTTCATCAATGTACTTCTAGGAGAGTCATTACCCTTTATTAAAGTCATCCTTTAACACCCTATTATAGCAGGATTAGCAAATCTTATGATAGGACATCTGACTTTAGAACTATCATGCATGTCTAGTGAGCCTCAAATATGCTCCTCTGCCAAGTTTTTCATGCCTCTCTCAAAGGGCAAGCTTTAATGTGGTTCAACTCACTTCCAATCTGAACTATCCTCACATTAGTTAAGTTGACCAAAGTATTTGTTGAATAATTCATTGTCAATCAATAAATTATTAATGATTCTTCTCAATGAAGGAGAATCACTTAAGGAGTATTTCCAATAATTTTCCACCGAAGCTCGACAAATTATAGGAGTGGATCCTGAATTGTTGAGAGGAGTTTTCCTCAGAGGTCTCCGTCCTAGTCACTTTTATTCAACACTCATACGAGATATATTTCATTTATATGCTGATATGATTCATCGTGTAGAAGCATAAATCTCTACAAACAAAGTCATTAATGCTTATAGAAGGCAATTTTAGCAAACAAAAAGAAAGTGTAAAAGTACACTAGGGATGGATAACCCACTCTCACATCAAAAGAAAATAAGGAAAGAATAAACTGCCTCCTAGACCCCCATTATCAGATGCGAGCTTTGACAAGAGGAGGAGTATACACCACTCAATGCATCTCCAACAAAGGTGTTGATGGCCATTTGAGATCAAGAAAATATTAAGGGGCCTAATCCTTTGAAGCTAAATATGAGAAATAAGGATCAATACTATAATTTCCACCATAGTCATAGGTAAACCACTAAATCTTGTAAGATGCTCAAGAATAAAATTGAGAGACTTATTAGACAAGGCTACCTTAGACATTTTATTCAAAATTCGCTCACTCGAGTTGAGGTTTTTTTCATTGGGGGGCAAAATCAATAATAGTGAAGACAACCGTTGAATAATCATCAAACGATTGGTGAGATTGAAACCATCACAAGGGGTCCTTAATTACCTAATCTAATCTTATTTGAAGTAGATGAAAATATGACACCAAAGAAGTTTTATATCGATCATTCTATTACTTTTGATGATTCTCATTTGAACAGAGTAAAAATCCCTCATGAAAATCCACCAGTAATTACTACGAGGATACGTGACACATGTTGTGATGTCAAAAGATTTTTGGTGGATAGTGTGAGCTTCGTGGATATCTTATTATACTCTATTTTTATTAATATGGGTCTCGCCAAAGAATAAATTCAACTCATCATAGGATTGCTATATGGGTTTGATAATTGATTCGTACGAGTAGAAGGGATAATTAGCATTCTAGTTGCACTCAGAGAATTTCCTAGATAAGCTACTCATATATTCCAATTTTTTTGTGGTAAAATTAGAGTCAGCTTATGTTATCTTTAGAAGACCCCTCAAGTTAATTTTTGGAGTTATCGCCTCTATTCCACACCTCAAACTAGAATAATTACCCATATTGGGATCAATATGGTGTGAGGAGAACAAAAAGTGATGCAATCCTGCTATCTTTAACATGCATAACCACATCCTTCAGTCACTTTAAGCATTGAGCACTTTGATCTTCAAAATAATATCCCTCAGAGGGCTTCTCCCATAGAAGATCTCACTTTTGCATCAGAAAAACACCCTTCAAGGACTATGTGAATTGAGTCACTTTGTTGATAGTCTCATATCAAATATTTCCTTACAAGTTAAATATCATGTTTTCCCTATATGTATCTCTTTTATCTTGAGTATGGTGTAACTCTGATATCCCTATTTTCTTCCAAGTTAAATATTATGTTATATATATATATATATATATA
>NW_021318787.1:416727-425788 GCF_001605985.2 Dendrobium catenatum
AATTTAAACTTTAACTCTTCAAATAAAAAAAATGAATCAGATTCTAAATGTAAATCTATGGCACGTAAAAAAAATAAAGTACTTATTTTGCTAACTTTATGGATTTAAAAGATGTAACATAGAAAATTTAATATAACTTTCTTAACTAGTATTTCACCAAATAATAAATATTTTTAAATAAAAAATATATGGTAAAAATTAAAAGAATAGTAAGTAAAGATTTAGTGAAGAAAAACAAATTCAAAGACTCAAAGAGAAGTTATACAATTTAGTACATTGAAGATTTCCAACCAAGAATTCGATCTCATAAATGAAAAGAGCTTTTTGAATGATAATCAAAGTTTATCCACTTAAGATTTAGCATGTAAAGAAGAAAAGAAGAATGTAAGAATTGCTGGAGTTTTCTTTCTTATGTAGCCCTCACATGAGGAGGAAAAGGGATATTTAATGAGAAAGGGCAAGTAAAGTCAAATTTGAATAAAACTATTAATCTAATATTAATTTATCAACTAATAATATTATATTTAATCAATAATTCTTTTATACTAAATAAATATAAGTTTCAAATGGCTATAAAATGACTATTCACTTGGGAAAGTCAAAAAGTCTTCATAAACATTCAAAAAAAAAAAAAAATGCAAAAACAGTTACCAACAAATTATATTAAAATTGGATAATGTTTAGAAATTCATTATAAATTCAAGAAATCTAATGTAATAAAACTTAAACCATGATTCCTTCAAAATAGTATCATGTTCAACAAAATAAAAACTTACCACATATTTAAGTATTTAAGGATATATTGAATATTTATATAATAATATGATGTAGTTTAGATAAAATTAATCATACATTGATAAATTTATGTGAAACAAGACAATTTAAAATGAATAAATAATAAATAAATTTATCACATAAACTTATTACCTTTAATTTTCTTAATTATATATTTTTTCATGCTTGATAACAATTTTGTAATCAATGAAACTTATAAATTTTATTTAATAAAGGAATCCTAAATACTTATACATCAAAATTAATATATAAATTAATTTAATAGATATTTAGTTTCTAAGCAAATCAAAACATGCAAGTAAATATTAATGGATCACTAACATACTTCTACGATAATATAAAGGCCTTCAAGTTATCCATCTTGGTCCATCTTATGCTCAAAATTTGATTGAACTTGAGTTGTGTAATATTAATCTCATAAGTAATTATTATGCACATCTATCAAATCATTACACATGAAATACTTAACACATAAATTAGAACATCTAATCATATATTTGTTATCATCAAAATCTTTAAAATAGGCCATGAAATAGATAATATCAACAATCTTCCTCTTTTTTTATGATGACAAACTTATGTTGTGTATAGTTATAACAAAGGTATAAATTAGTTTTTTATCATAAGTTTTAAGCATTAGAAAAATATATATAATAATTTAGAAATATTTTTAAATACTAATTTGCTAAAAAATAATTATCCCCTTAAATATATGTATATAAAATGAATTATGACCAACATATATAATTCTTCTCCCCCTTTGGAAACATTAAAAAGAATAATTAAAAATATTTAAAAAATTTAAATGTTAGGATCTAACATCCCAATGATACATCTTAACATGCAAAATCTCTCTTCAGCTAAAGGTTTTGTAAAGATATGAGCTATTTGAGAATCTGTGTTTACAAAATCTATATTCACATCACCTTTTTAACATAATCTCTAATAAAATAGTGTCTAATCTCTATGTGTTTAGTTCATGAATATTATATAGAATTTTTTGTTAAACTTATAACACTTGTATTATCACATTTAATGAGAATATTTGTAAGCTTAATTTCAAGATCTTCTTGTTGAAATTTATTCAATATGAAGTAGGTTGTTAAACCTAAGCTTATATCCTAGCGGCTAACCAAGAGGGGGGGGGGGGAACTGGTAATTAAAAAATTAATCCCTCTTTTAAAAATTTAAAATCGAGAATTAACTTTAGTGAATTTTATAGAAAGAGATTTTTCAACCACAAGTTAAACTAGTAAAAATTAAAAGGCAGCGAAAAATAAAAAAGACACAAGATTTATAGTGGTTCGATCAAACACGACCTACATCCACTCCCCGGAGGCACCCTCTGAGTATTGCACTAATACCACTAGTGACTCTCCTTTTGCACCCACAGCAAGGCGGAGAAGCCTTTACAAAACTCTCTTCCACTACTACACGATGCGGTAGAGAACCGTTTTCCTTTTACACTCTTCGCAGTGTTGGCAGAGAACCGTCCGTCCTTTCACACTCTCCCAGTGTATGCAGAGAACCCTTTGTCCTTTCACACTCTCCAAGTATGGGCAGAGAACCCTTCGTCCTTTCACACTCTCCAAGTGTGGGCAGAAGACATGTCGGCTGT
Organism: Dendrobium catenatum; assembly: GCF_001605985.2. Classification (NCBI taxonomy): domain Eukaryota; kingdom Viridiplantae; phylum Streptophyta; class Magnoliopsida; order Asparagales; family Orchidaceae; genus Dendrobium; species Dendrobium catenatum. The sequence goes on from NW_021318787.1 coordinate 419,141, forward strand.
TCACACTCTCCAAGTGTAGGAAGAGAACCCTTTGTCCTTTCACACTCTCTAAGTGTCGGCAGAGAACCAGATCTCCTTGACAGATCTTCTCACAAGAAATCTAGATGGAAGAGAAAAAAGAGTAAAGTAATCAAAAATCACAAGTAGAGACTCTTACCTTTGAGTATCAAGTAAAACCTTCACGCTCCAGTAGTAAGAATCCTCCTTCAAACACTCTCTCACACTCTCTCCTTGACTCTCCTTTTAGTAGGCACGAATATCAGTAGGCAAAAAGATTTAGAGGCATTTCTAATTGGACTTTATATAGGAAAGACATAAAAAAATCGTCCAAAAATTGCTGATTTTTAAATCTGTACATAGTGGATCGTCCCGTACGATCGTGGATCATCCTGAACGAACTTAGTTAAATCAGTTACATACGAACCCAATGTGTATTGGTATGAACTGACTTCGTACCCGATTATCGTCCCGCATGAACTATGTTCGTCCGGTACGAACAGTTATACCATGGGTCGGTTTCGACAAACTGCAGGAAGTAATCAAAATTGGAAATGAAAAAACATTTTCATCCTGGGACGAATAAGAGTTCGTCTGGACAAAATTTTTACAGAGAGCATTTCGTCCTAGGCCGAATAGGAACTCGTCTGAACGAAAATTTTCCTGAGAGCATTTTGTCCTTGAACGAATTGAAGTTTGTCTGGATGAAATTTTCATAAAGAGCATTTCATCCTGGGCCGAATATAGGATTTCGTCTGAACAAAAATTTTCCAGAGAGCATTTCGTCCTTGGACGAATAGAAAAATTCGTCTAGACGATCGGGACTTAGAAAAGTTTTCTTACTTCTTGTTCGTTCCATTGCTCTTCCGAGGGGATAACTGACTTGATCGTCCCGTACGAACATGGTTCATCCCGTACGATTATTATGAATTTTAAAGATCTCCCCAAGTGTGTGTGCTAAGTTACTTAATTACAATCTCTCACTCTCAAACTCAATACAATGAAAAGTACAAGCTTCAATTTATAAATTATCTCATGCTGAATTTTGATTTGAAGTCTTCATTAGTCTGGAGTTCGATTATCCAGAAATATTAATCCACATAAGAGCAAAAATAATTCTTCTAAAAAGTGTTAGGAGAAAACAAAACTTTAAAACAATAATATTTGTATTCATCAAAACTTTACAAGTTACAATAATGTAAAACATACAAATAGCAACTCTCTTAAGGATCTACCCTTTTTTTATGATGACAAAATAATTATTGTTTGTATAAATTTTAAATTTTAAGAATCTCCTAAACTCCCCCTGAATTGATGAACATATAAAAATAAGGAGGCATTTCATAACAATTTTATCTTTTATCTTTTTCTTTTTGATACAAAAAAAAACAAGCACACAGATACGATACAATTAATATTTTATTCCCCTTTTCATCAACAGCAAAAAGAGAAGAAGAAAATGAACAAAAATGTAAGCAGTCATATAATAATCCTTTGATAATTGATCCTTGAAAGTGATTGAAATAAATATTGCAAATAAAATTAAATCATTAGATAAATTAAAATGATTCATAGAATTTAAAAAGAGATATAATATTGATAATAAAAATATATATATAAAAAATATGAATCAATTTAGACACTAAGATAAAGAAAATCATTGTAAAAAGAATGAATATAAAATTTGTATATTTCAAATGTCAATACGAAATATAAATGTACAGAATATCAATTTGAATTAATAGATTAAAAGATTGTGGAAAGAAATGACTACCACATGTGGCGCTTTGCGCATCTTTTTCAATAATTGTGGCACATTTTTGTGCATCTTTTTACTTGTGGGCTTATTTTGTACCTCTTTTCAAATTATAAACAATTACGTATTTCTTTTGATATTTGTACATTTGTATATTTTTCAAGAGTAATCTTGATCTTTCCAAAATCAATAATAAAAAATTTTAAATTTTTTTTAACTGTATCAATATTTATTTATAAGTGAAATACAAAATAAGAAAAATCATAATTGTAATAATAATATTAAATATTAATGTTGTCTAATAAGATACATGAAATTGATATTCTTAATTTTATCAAGTTATAAGCAAAACTTAAATTTAGAAAAATTATATTTTCTAATGAATTCAATTTTGAGTTGCAGTTTAAGTTATAGCACTTGTAGGATCAAAACTTTTATGGATTTTCATATAAGCTAACACACATTTCAAAATCTAATTAAAACAAAATAAGATAACTTGTATTGATATCATTATAATGGATATTACAAACTAAGGAATGATATCAATACGACATAAAAACTCAAATACTAAAACATCAAATGAAAAGTCTATCACAAAAAGAAAAATACATCACAAACTAATAAAACACAATCACATCATCTACAGAAAAACACAACCAAGTACATGAATCACTCTGATGGTCCCTGATTTGAAAGAGGAGGAGGAGGCACAGTACTGAAGAAATTAAAATAACTGCTTATCATAAGCATGTTGGAACTAATATCATTCATCTGCTCTCTCATATACCCCATGTCCTGATTGTACTAAACATCATGCTGCTGTAAGTGGGTTTTAATTGGATCAAAATGAGACTCTAAGAGATCAAATCTCTGAACCAAATCTTGATAATTTTGTTCACTAGCAAATGCAGGTGCATGTTCATATTCCTCCTTTGAGTCACTAATAATATATGCTTTAAATGGTTCATCTTTATTGAAGATTACCCTAAAAGATCTATCATTGTAGTAGAGAGCTTCTTCAAAATCATCAACTGGATGAACCAATTCTTACTTCTTCTCCAAAATGTAGGCAATAGGATGTCCTAAGGCAATATTCTTCTTTCTTTTATGGGCAACATGACCAATTTCAGAAAGTCCATAAAAATAGTCAAGGATTAGTTGGGCTTCATCTATAGGTTGTTTAGTTATAATCAAGTAGGTTACTGTTGAAAGAAGAGGAGTAATGTTGACTCTATCACCGGCTTTAGGAATTATGGAAGTTCGAAGAACATGCTGGATGATACGAGCAAGCAAACAAGAGAGGACACTTTAGGCATATGCTTCTTAAATATAATTTTTCTAATCACTTCATTAATTTCACTCTAATTAAAAATAACAGTATTGGTCATGGTATGGGCTCTAATTCCCTCAATCCTTAAGTTCAAAAAGATTCCTAGATCAGCCTTGGTGATTTCAACTTTCTTCTTAAAAATATGGGACTTGATTACAGAATGGTCGGAGTTGAAAGACATGTTTGCTAGGAAATTATAAAAGGTCTCTTTGTTGTAGAGGTGAACTAGAGTGAGAATGAGACCAAATTGAGTTGAAGCAAACAAGTTCATGACCTGAAAGGTCAGTTGTTCCTGAATAAGAATTCTAGACGGGGTGATCTTAGCAGAGATAAATCTAGGAAAAGATTCTTCATTGGCTTTAGACAGAAAATTATCAAAAGAATTTCTATGTGGACCCTTGCCAAGAACCTTTTGTCATTTGCTTGAACTTGCCATGAATAAGATCTAAAGGAAGAAAGGGTTCTGAAAGAGATGTGTGAGTGTGACTGTTAAGTTCATAGCCGGTCAATTTAATGAAATACGACTGTTCGTACAGACGAAATTACGTTCATCCTGTACAAAATTTAGTTTGTCTTATACAAAAAAATTTTGTATGGACAAACGAATGAGTCCAAAATGAAACGGCTTTTCGCAATCACACAACTTACGAAGCGACCTTTCATACACAATTTTAACCAAACGATCGTACAGACAAACAGGTGTTCATCCTGGACGATTAGAAATTTATGATCATTTTAATGGTAGTTGAAACCGTCCCCCACATCGATTCGCCAAGCGTTCGTCCAGACGAACCAAATGTTCGTACATACTAATGTAATATTAAAAACGATGTTATCCATTTAACTATTATTCAATCATCCCGTCGTTTGAAAATTTCGTCCGGATGATCGTGACGATCGTACAGATGAAGTGAGAAATAAAAACTAAAAAACTACACGCAAAACGGTTCAAATCCAACAGTTGACACACTACACACTTCATCCCGTACAAAACTATTTTCGTCCTGGACGAATGTCACTTAAATTTTTCAAAAACATGCACTCAAGCAAAACTAAAACACAAACACAATAAAAAACACAATAGAAAAATAAAAATACAAACTCAATATACAGAAAAATCACAAACTCAAATATTCACACAAAAATATTAATTAAAAACACACATCAATAGTGCATAAAACATTTTTATTAAGCATTCAAATCAATTACTCCAAACTTTGTTCTTAATGCACTGAAAATATCAAAGGCTAAAGGTTTTGTAAAAATGTCTGCAAGTTAATTTTCAGTAGAAACATGAATGAGTTCAATTTCTCCTTTGGATACATGATCCCTAATAAAATGATGTCTGATGGCTATATGTTTGATTCTTGAATGTTGAATAGAATTTTTAGAAATGTAAATAGCACTAGTGTTATCATAATAAATTAGAATAGTGCTACAGTTAATCCTAAATTAATCAACTGTTGTTTCAACTAAAGTACTTGTGCCACACAACTTCCTAATGCAATGTATTCAGCTTCAGCAGTAGATAGAACTACTGAATCTTATTTTCTACTGGACCAAGAGACTAAAGAATTTCCAATAAACTGACATGTTCCAGAAGTTCTTTTTCTATCCACCCTACAACCTGTAAAGTTAGAATCTGAATAACTAATTATTTCAAACGAGAGCTAAACTTAGGATACCAAATTCTTAAGTTCTGAGTTCCTAACAGATATCTTAAAATCCTTTTTACTGTCGTTAAATATGATTCTTTTGGATATGATTAAAATCTAGCACACAAACAAACACTAAACATGATATCGGGCCGACTAGCTATCAAGTAAAGCAAAGATCCAATAATCTTTCTAAATTTCTTTTGATCAACAGATTTTTGTTTAGGGTCCTTATCCAACTGAACTCAAAAACTCATAGGTGTACTAACAGGTTTAGCATTGTCCATTTCATACTTTTTGAGGATGTCCTTAACATACTTTGACTGACTAAGAAATGTACCCTCCTCAATTTCAAATTCACTACTTATTATTTTAGAAAAATCATTACAAAGATTTTTATTTGAAGATCCAAAAATGATCTCATCAACATAAAATTATACAATGAGTATATCATTTCTAACTTTCTTCAAAAAGAGAGTTGTATCAACGCTTCCTTTTTCAAATGATCTTTCAAGTATGAAGGTGCTCAATCTCTCATATTAAGCCCTAGGTGCATGTTTCAATCCATATAATGTCTTTTTCAGTTTAAAAATATGATTTGAGTATTTAGAATTTTCAAAACCTGGAGGTTGTTTTAAAAAAATATCCTCTTGAATTACCCCATTTAAAAAGGCACTTTTTATATTCATCTGGTACAATTGAAATCCTCTAAAACAGGCAAAGGTTAATAAAATCCTAATTGCTTCAAGTCTAGTTACAGGGGCAAAAGTCTCCTCAAAATCAATTCCTTTAGTCTGATTATACCCCTTAGCAACTAATCTAGCCTTATTTCTAATGACTACTTATGTGTCATTCATTTTATTTTTGAATACCCACTTAGTTCCAACTACACTTTTATCCTTTGGCCTTATAGTTAATTTCCAAACTTTATTTCTTACAAATTGATTTAACTCTTCTTGCATAGCCAAAATCCAAAACTCATCCGAAAGTGTTTGATCAATATTTATGTGTTCTATTATTAAAATGAAGGCTGAATGATTGACTTCTTTGTTTAATCCAAGCCTAGTCCTTACACCCTCACTAGGTTCACCAATTATTAATTCCTTTGGGTGGTTTTTAGAAAATCTCAAATATCTAGGTAATGGGTTTTCTATTTCCAAATTTTCTTCCAAATTTATTTTATCAGTCTTTCGGGAGTTAATCTCAATCTCATCTTCTGTAATATTTGGCTCTTTCAAAATTTCAGATTCATCAAATACAACATGTGTGGTCTCCTTAATTACCAAAGTTCTTTTGTTGAATACTCTATAAGATTTTCCAACACTTGAGTATCTTATAAAATTTCTTCATCTAATTTTGGATCAAATTTTCCTAAGACAGATTTTTCATTGTTATGAATAAACATCTTGCAATAAAAAACAAGCAAATGTGACAAATTAGATGTTCTTCCTTTTAGCAACTCATAGGATATTTTATTTAATTTAGATCTCACATTCACCTTATTCAGAATATAACATGTAGTGCTAACCGCCTCAGTCCAAAAATATTTAAGAAGAGAGTATTATGCCAACATGGCTCGAGCAGCTTCTATTAATGTTTTGTTCTTTATTTTGACTATCCCATTCTGCTGAGGGATTCTAGGTGCAGAAAAGTTGTGATCAATTCCTTTCTCCTTATAAAAATCCTCAAATTTCTCATTCTCAAATTTTCCTCCATGATCACTTTGTATAGTCATAATTTCACATCCTAACTTTCATTGAATCCAACTCAAAAAGTTTTTAAATTCCTCAAATGATTCACTTTTATGAAATAGAAATCTAACTCATGTGAATCTAGAGTAATCATCCACAATCACAAATCCGTATACCTTTCCTCCTAGACTTATAGTTCCAACTAGTCCAAAAAGATCC
>NW_021318787.1:430868-473197 GCF_001605985.2 Dendrobium catenatum
TGCAAAAATGTAAAGCATGCAAATAGCAACTATCTTAGCAGTAAGCAGTAGGCAAATAACGAAGAATCTTATTAACCATTTTAGCATTCTTTAGTTCCCTACCCAATACAAGTAAAGAGGTGACTATTTGTGTGAATCTTGTATACATATCAGAAATAGATTCATTTGATTTCATGTGAAACAGTTCATAATCATGCAACAAGATATTAAGTTTAGATAGTTTTAATTCATTAGTTCCCTCATAAGTTATATAAAGTCAATACCATATATCCTTTCCACTCTTGCAAGTAGAAACCAGCATGTAATCTTAGGATTTAAATGCACAAAAGAAACTATTCAAGCATGTGGCGTTTAGTTGTGCTAAGTCACTTTCTTCTTCTGTCCAGTCCACAAAAGGTATTTTAACTCTAACTCCGTCAACTAGTCTAGTTGGTTTTGTATACCCTTCCTGAACTAAGATCCACATACGGTAATCAAGTGACTATAAAAATGTAGACATGCGTGTTTTCCAAAAATCAAAAGGAATGTTGTCGAATAATTGAGGTCTAGTTATAGAGTAACCCTCAGGTGTTCAATATGAATTAGGTTGTTAAACCTAAGCTTATGTCCCAGCGGCTAACCAAGAAGGGGGGGGGGGGGAATTGGTAATTAAAAAATTAATCCCTCTTTTAAAAATTTAAAACCGAGAATTAACTTTAGTGAATTTTATAGAAAGTGATTTTTCAACCATAAGTTAAAGCAGTAAAAATTAATAGGCAGCAAAAAATAAAAAAGCCATAAGATTTATAGTGGTTCGGTCAAACACGACCTACATCCACTCCCCGGAGGCACCCTCCGAGTATTGCACTAATACCACTAGTGACTCTCTTTTTGTACCCACAGCAAGGCGGAGAAGCCTTTACAAAACTCCCTTCCACCACTACACGGTGCGGTAGAGAACCGTTGTCCTTTTACACTCTTCTCAGAGTTGGCAGAGAACCATCCATCCTTTCACACTCTCCAGGAGTAGGCAGAGAATAATTTATCCTTTCACACTCTCCAAGTGTGTGCATAGAACCCTTTGTCCTTTCACACTCTCTAAGTGTGGGCAGAGGACCCATTGCCTGTTCACACTCTCCAAGTGTAGGCAGAGAACCCTTTGTCCTTTCACACTCTCCAAGTGTGGGAAGAGAACCCAACGGCTGTTCACACTCTCCAAGTGTCTGCAGAGAACCAAATCTCCTTGACAGATCTTCTCACAAGAAATTTAGAAGGAAGAGAGGAAAGAGTGAAGTAATAAAAACCACAAGTAGAGACTCTTATCTTTGAGTACCAAGTGAAACCTTCACGCTCCAGTAGTAAGAATTCTCCTTCAAACACTCTCTCACACTCTCTCCTTGACTCTCCTTTTACTAAGCATGAAGATCAGTAAGCAAAAAGATTAAGAGGCAATTCTAATTGGACTTTATATATAAAAAAACACAAAAAAAAAACTGTCCAAAAATTGCTAATTTTTAAGTCTGTACATAGTGGATCGTCCCGTACGATCGTGGATCATCCTAAACGAACTTACTTAAATCAGTTACATACGAACCCAATGTATATTGGTATGAACTGACTTTGTACCTGATTATCATCCCACATGAACTAAGTTCGTCCGGTACGAACAGTTATACCATGGGTCGGTTTTGATAAACTGCAGGAAGTTATTAAAATTGGAAAGGATAAAACATTTTCATCCTTGGACGAATAAGAGTTCGTCTGGACGAAATTTTTACAGAGAGCATTTCGTCCTACGCCGAATAGGAACTTGTCTGAACGAAATTTTTCCAGAGAGCATTTCATCCTGTGACGAGTTGAAGTTCGTCTGGACGAAATTTTTACATAGAGCATTTTGTCCTGGGCCGAATATAAGATTTCATCTAAATAAAAATTTTCTAGAGAGCATTTTGTCCTGGGACGAATAGAAAAATTTGTCTGGATGATCAGGACTTAAAAAAATTTTCTTACTTCCTATTCGTTCCAATGCTCTTCCGAGGGGATAACTGACTTGATCGTTTCGTATGAACTTGGTTCGTCCCGTATGATCAATATGAATTTTAAAGGTCTCCCCAAGTGTGTGTCCTAAGTTACTTAATTACAATCACTCCCTCTTAAACTCAATACAATGAAAAGTACAAGCTTCAATTTATAAATTATCTCATGCTAAATTTTGATTTGAAGTCTTCATTAGTCTGGAGTTCGATTATCCTGAAATGTTAATCCACACAAGAGCAAAAATAATTATTCTAAAAAGTGTTAGGAGAAAATAAAACTTTAAAACAATAATATTTGGAATCATCAAAACTTTACAAGTTGTAAGAATGTAAAACATGCAAATAACAACTCTCTTAACACTTCTAATTCTTGCTTTAGCCATAAAACTTGAGCAACACAACTACCTCCAGCTATATACTTTGCTTCAGTTATGGATAAAGTGATTGAATTTTATTTTCTAGAATACCAAGAAATAAGTGACGATCCTAAAAATTGATAAGTTACAAAATGTAATTTTTTATATCATCCTTATAACCAGTATAGTCTACATCATAATAAGTAACTAAATTACATGATAATAAATTTTTAGGATTCCATAAGCCTAACTTATTTGTTCCAATAAAATAGTAAAATATTTGCTTAACTGTTGTTAAGTATGATTTCTTAGAATTAGCTTGAAATCTTATACATAAACATACAACAAACATAATATCATGCCAACTAGCAATAAGATACAAAAGTGAACCTATCATACTCCTATAAAGCTTTTTGATATATTGGTTTTCCCGATTCATCTAAATCAAGTCTAGTTGATGGGCTTATAGGAGTTTTTATTTAATTTGAATCTCTTCATATCAAACTTTTCCAATAATTCATTTATGTACTTGGTTTAACATATAAATGTGTCAGACTCTAGTTGTTTTACTTGAAGTTCTAAGAAAAAGGTACTCTCCCATCATACTCATTTTAAATTCTTTTGACATTAATGAGGAAAACTCAGGACATAAACTTCTATTTGTATTTCCAAATAATATATCATCAACATAAATCTATATAATAATCAAATTATTTCTAATATTTTTTATAAAAAGAGTTCTATCTATCTTACCTTTTTAAAATTATGTTCAAATAAAAAGTTACTTAACCTATCATACCAAGCAAGTGGAGCCTATTTTAAATCATATAATACTTTCTTTAATTTATATACACGATTTGGAAAATTAATGCTTTCTAAATTGGTGGTTATTCAACAAAAACATCTAGATCAATATATCCATTCAAAAATATACTTTTGACATCCATTTGAAAAAGTATAAAGTTCTTAAAACAAATAAAGGCAAGGAGTAATCTAATGGCTCTACTCTTGCTATGGGTGCAAAAGATTCTTCAAAGTATATTCTTTCTATTTGTGTGTATCCTTGTGTAACTAATCTTGTTTTATTTCTAATAATACTTCCTGAGTTATCTAGCTTATTTTTATAAACCCATTTAGTTCTAATTATATTTTTATCATGAGGGCTTTTGACTAACTCTCAAATATCATTTCTTATAAATTGGTTAAGTTCCTCTTCCATAGCAATTATCCAAAAATTATCTTGTAAAGCTTTGTCTATATTTTTATGTTCAATTTTTGATAAAAATACATAATGTTCTACCTCATCCCTTAGGTTTCTCCTAGTCTTAACACCTCAGGAAGGATCACCAATTATTAATTCTTTTGGGTGATTTTTATTATATCTCCATTCTTTAAGCAATGAATCATCCTCCTTTTCTTCTAAATTTACCTTTTAATATTTTCAAAATCATCACCATTCAAATTATTTCTTATAAATTCTATAGGATTTTCATAAAAAAATTACATAAATAGATACATCAATAATTAATTTTCTCTTATTAAGAACTCTAAAAAATTTTCCAAAAATTAAATATCTTAAGAATATATCATCATCAGACTTACTATCAGATTTAACTAAGGAATTATTATCATTATTTAAAATAAAACACGTACATCCAAAAATATGTAAATGACTAATCTTAGGTTTCTTTCAAAAAAAAAAAAAAATCATAAGAGGTATTTTTAAGAGTAGATCTTAAATAAAATCATTTTATAATATAACATGCATTTTTTATTGCTTCTGCTCAAAAATATTTTGGAAGTTTATATTTATCTAACATTGATCTTGCTAATTTTATCAAAATATGATAGTTTTTTTTAACTATTTAATTTTGTTGAGGAGTTCTAGGAGCTGAAAAATTATATCTAATTTCATTTTTATTACAATAATTTGTAAATGATTTATTTTCAAATCTTCCACCAAGATTTGTTTGAATTTTATGAATCAAATAACCTTGTTCTCTTTGAATATACTTAGAAAATTTCTTAAAATCATCTAATGCATTATTTTTATCAGCTAAGAATAACACTCAAGTGCATCTTGAATAATCACCGATAATAACAAATTCATAATTTTTACCACATAAACTAGTTTTGTTAATTGGCCCAAATACATCCTCGTGTAATAATTCTAAAGGTTTACTCGTAGAAATTATATTTTTACTCTTGAATGAACTTTTCATATGTTTATCATGAATACATGCATCACATATAGAATCAAAATGAAAATTAATTTTTGGTAAACTAAGTACTAAATCAAGTTTAGAAATTTTATTTAAAGTGTGGATATTGACATGACATAGCCTTCTATGTCATAATCAAGCATCGTCCTTTGTAGATTTCATGTAAAATAAATTCAAATTAATATCATTTGCATTAGCTAAATTAATTAAATAAATAGTTTTATGTTTATTTCCTATAAGTAAAATAGTTACATTAATTCTAATAACGCAATGTGAAGCATAAAAAATCATTTAAATGTTTATCACATAATTGACTGATTGATATTAAGTAATATTTTAAACTAGAAATAAATAAGACTTTTTCTAATGTAATATACTTCTTACATATGGATCCAATGCCTATAATATTTCTTTTGCATTATCTCTATATGTGATATATCCTCCATCACTTGGTTCTAATATACAGAATTTTGTTTATCGCCTGTCATATGTCTTGAACATTAACTGTCCAAGTATCACATGCCTTCATTGATTTCACTTTGAAGGCATTTCTGTAAAAGAAAATCAAATGTTAACTTTCATAATCCAAATATTTTTGGGTCCACATTTTAAATTAGTATGGTATCTATTATGTATGGTATATAAAGTACTTTTATTTTTTGGAACTCATACAAAAGATGATTATTTAGTATTCTGTGATTTACGAGCATAGTAATCAAATGAGATATATCGTTTTCTACCATAATAATTACATAAAATATTAGTATTTACATATGGCTTTGCATGATGTCTATATGACATATAAGAAGAATTTTTATTTAAAGTTGTACTTGATGGGACTTTATAACGAACTTATGATCAAAGAGTCTTGCCCTCTTAAGAATGTACTAATTCTATTTTTCTAATAATCAAAATGAATATTATCTAATAATGGTGGATGATGAGTGGATTATCCTTCGGGAAGTGAACCCTTAGGAAAACATTGTGCCATAGTTTATAAGTGGATCTACTCTATGTTGTTAAGCCAAAATAAAAAGAACCAAGGCTTTGATACGAATTGTTGGATAACTATGGCACCCCAAGAGTAATGGGCCTTGATCGTTATCTCTTATATTTAAACTCATGCTAGACAATTTTCCACCATTAGGAGTGAGCTAGAGCCTGTTTAAGAGTACATGGCTTTGATCACCGCTTCTAGTATTTAAACTCTTGCGGGACAGTTTTCCCCCAACGAGTGTGAATTGGAGCCTGCATAAGTGTATCGGGCTTTGATCATTACTTTTAATATTTAAACTCTTGCCGGATAATTTTTCCCCCGCTAAGAGTGAATTGGGGCTTGCGTAAGAGTATTAGGTCTTTATTTCGATTGCAAAAAACGTTTAAATTTTTGCCAAACCGACTTCTTCTTTGTTTGTAGGAGAAAATTTTGGACCGGCTAAAAAAAGTGGTGCCTTCTTCCTAGCCCCTAAGGGGTTTTTTATAATTTTCCAAAGAAAGTTGGAGAGTAATTTTATGAATTTTTAATTAATATTAAAAAAAATTTAATTCCCAAAAAATAAATAATTCCTATTATTGAAAATTTAAAATAGAAAACAAATTAAAAGCAATTTATTTAAAAATAAGATAAATATGCAAAAAATAATTATTTTCATTCAAGAAAAAATTCTAAAATTTTTAGGATTTTTTTTAATTTTTTAAGATAAAAATAGTATTTTACTATTAAGGATTTAATTAATTAAATTAATTATTTTTTTTTTAATTCTTTCACCACCTCATTTAGGCGGCTACTATAGTTTCCTTCTTTAGGTGAAATTACTACGTGCGATCACTGGAGATCATTCGGAGGCGAATTAGGATGCGTCACACACTTTTTTGTGTTGTATCGGTGTTGTGTACCACTGTGCACCAAGTGATGTAACACATCCTGATTCTCCTCGAGACAATTCAATGATCGCACGTAATAAACTCTCCTTCTTTATAGAGTGGTAGGAGAAAAAAAATAAAAATTTTAATTAATATTAATTAATTAGTTAATTATCATAGAAAGTCCAATTTGGACATTTTTTGGATCCTCAAAATCTTTTTTTTATATTTCGAGCTCAATTTTAATACTTTGAGATCCCATCGGAACTACATTCAATTTCAAGCAAATTTAAATAGTTTGGAGAACAATTTTCTAAATTTATTCTTCAATTTATGCTCTGACTTTGCTGAATATTTAAATTATTTAAATATTTTTGGACTATGTAAGATTTAACATCAAAAAATAGGGAGACAATGATACGTCACCAAAAATCATCTTGGTAGTGCATGAATCTCAAGGCATATTCAAGTTGGAAACTTCTAAAATAAAATTCGGGACCATCTGAACTCCAATTTCAACAAATTTATAGTCAAACAAAATGTCTCGAAGAGACAACTAACAACACCAAAATCGGTCTGATCTGAATCTAAATGGGTCCAAATCAAGAGTCTGAAGGATATTTGAAAGGTTTATAGCATTATTTGGATGAAAAAGTGATAGCAAAATATGCCATGCATATAGTGAAATCGAGTGGCTCGGCGAGACAAATCCAAAGAGCTCAAGATCGCTAAATTCCAATATTATTAATGTACTTAAACAGTTGAAAATTGCTCTATGATCGGAGGAATTAATAAGAGTCATTCGATGGAGCACTTCCAACCTGCCCCAGATATTCTTTATATTTAAAGGGTTTGCCACATATGAAAATCTATAAATATACCCCCACTATCTACATGAGAGAAGCATTTAGTTGAAGAATAGAGAGAGCTCTCACACTTCAAGAGCTCTAGCGCCACCTCCAACAAACCCATATCGACTATCGCCGGACTTCCACTTGGTCGTCGATCGCCGCCAGACTTCCGCCCGACCATTGTCAAACCGCTACTTGGTCGCCGACCGTCGCCGAACTTCTGCTCAACCATCGTTGGATCATCCCCCATTAGTTGCACTTCTGCCTGAACATGGTAAGACTTCCGTCAGACAATCGCCAGACCTTTTCACAACTCTCTAAACTATTGCAATTCGGCTACCTCTAAGTTAAGGGACGGTTCAACTTTAATAATTCACTAAAATTTAGTGGAATCTTTTGAACTGGGTGGAACTCATAGTTTTTCCCTCTTTGGATTTTCCACATAAAAAAGATTGGGTGTTTTACTGCTCTTTCTCTCTGTTTGTTTGCCGGATATCCATGCATTGCTATGACAAAAAACAATTACTCACTCTACAACCACGAATATTCTAGCCCGCAACAAATTCAATTACTTTATATTTCATATTTGGCAATTGAAAATTTTCATTAGTCCAACACAATGGTATTCATAAAATTTTCTTAACAGGGCCATGCAAATAATTTAAAAAAGGTATGAATTAAATTATATATATATATATAAAATTATATAATAAAAAGAAACACACACACACGAATACACATGCCTTTACCAACAAGGCTCAACACTACTTTTTGTTAGGTTGCTTCAGGTAAATATAATTGAAACATAAAACTAGTATGCCTTCATAGATATCTAATAAAGCTTGTACGTCATGATAGATGAACTCACCCACCCAAATGGCCCTCTAGAACTCACAGGAGAACTCGCCCGAACTGACCAACAGGCTTCACTAGCTCATGTTTTCTTTGAAGCTCGCCTTGCATGGGCAAATCAAGGGTTCTTGTCAAGAGATAGCAGCTCGCACTCACCACCTGCCGAGACTACATCTTAGTTATTCGCTATCTCTCAAAGTGACCATTTTTGCAAACTTAGTTACATGAAGATGCTTATTCATAGAACTCTCACTTCGACTCACCATGACCATCCAAGCTAGAGTTCTCCCATCTCACAACAACATCTCACTTGTCTCTCTACTCAGGCGATCTCAAAGCTCCCATAGAAGTCGCTGACCACATCAACGAACCCACCAATCCCTGATCCCTTCTTATATTTGCGCACGCCAAAACACACTAGCCCTTGTTAACTCGTACTACTATACTCCCTCGGAAGCAACTCATCAAAGCCAGTTGACCTCACCCTTCATCGGACTATCATGAGGTGACATGCATTTAGGGTAGCATGTAGTGTTGTAAATATATGTTTTGTTGCACTATACTCTTTTTTTTACCTTTTCTTATGTAGATTTTTATGTAGTCATAGAATTCAATAAATAAAAAATGATGAGTAACATTTTGGGACTTTATGCTGAACTTTTTGACTGACATAATGGATATTCTATTAGTTTTGAGACTAATAATTTCTTGAGTATCATACAACTTTCCTCTATACTCTCTTTACTCTCTCTTCATTTTTAGGTCACTTACTCGCTCTTCATTTATCATGTATTTTCAACAAATAAATTTGAATGCAACAATTTAGGTGCATAGAAACCAAATCTTCATGTTAGAATAGAAATGTTGCACAGATCCAATTATTTATGAGGTGGGTGGACGACATCGAGCTGGCGAAAAGTCTCTTTCTCAGTTATAATTATCTTTATTTTATAGGAATTTATAAATTTTAAATAAATTCTATAAAGTTAATAAAGAGAAATGAAACCACTTCTTTTCCACCCCTGGCCCCCACCACGTAAAAAGCTCGCTCTCTGGCATGCTCTCGCTCTTGATCTCGCGAGCGAGGAGTTCATGAGTTCATTAAGATGTTCCATTTGCACCCATCATCTTCCTCGATCTTCTTAGTACCATTTTCCTCCTCCATTTCTCGATTAATACTCATAGAATACCGAAACGCTCCAATTCATCTCCTTTTATTCCGGTTATGAATCACTTGTAAGGAGGTAGAGATAAAGAGGATCCAGCATCGATAACTAGAGCTCGTATTAGGGTTTACCATGGATCAATATCGTGAGTGCTTGTAGTTGATGCCCCAATATGGGCCAAGAAGAGCCGAGCTGCGACGGGGAAGTGGAGGTGTTGGAGAGCAACATCGATTCGAACCCAAACCCTAATCTGACTTTGGTTATCATGCATTCAGAGGCAGTGGATGCCAAAGAAGATGAAAGGGAAAATCCGGCGGCCATGGATGAGAAGGTCGGCGTGATGGTGGATGCAGCTTGTAAGGATTTTTTGTCGAGGAGTGAGAGTGATCGGGAAGAGTGCAGGTAAGCAGCCCGATTTTTGGTGTTGTAATATTTTTCTCTTTTTTTGGATGGATTGTTAATGTGGTTGAAATTCACATTTTTGGGAAGGGTAGGAAGCCTAAATATCTCATAAATTAGGGCTCTGTTCTTCTTCAGAGTGGATGCTCTTTTTTTATTTAACTGGTCATTTCTTATGCAAAATTTTGTCTTCATAAAAAAAAAAAAAAACTATGTTATTCAACACAAACCATTTTTTACTGACTGTAAAATGAGAGAAATAGTTTGAATGAATGTTTTTTTTGTTCCGGATAATTATACCTGCATATGCTTTATGTCAGCAAAATAACATTGCGTGCATATTTTGAATTTATAAGGGAACTTTATCGATGATCAGCCTTATCATGCCAGGCATGTGTGGTTCTTCTTCTGAATTTATATTAGTTTAAGGATTTCCGATATGTATATTGTATTACCTGACATATCATGAATATTTATCAATAAGAGTAAGTATTTTTAAATATATTATTGATGTTTGTGTGGTCGCATCTTTGCTATGCTCAATTTGTATGTAATGTATACTATGTAATATATCTCTAATGTGGAAAATAATTAATTAATTACTTTTTTTGCCATTTCTAACTTTTTATGTCAGAGCTAAATAAATAATTTGCATGCTACAACAACAACAACATCAAGCCTTTGTCCCACTACGTGGGATAGGCTACATGAATCCTTTTTCTCCATTGTGTCCTGTTAAAAGTCAAATTCTCGTTTAAATCTAATAAGGAAAGATCATTTCTAACATTCTCTAACCAAATCTTTTTAGGGCTACCTCTACCTTTCCTAACATAAGTCAAATTTAATACCTCTACTTTCCTAACCGGGTCATCGGAAGGTCGCCGTTTTATATGACCTAACCATCTAAGGAGACACTCTCTAATCTTATCTTCCATTGGAGGTACTCCATCCTTTTCACGAAATGCTTATTTTGTATCCTATCTCTAAGAGTAAAGCCACTCATCTACCTGAGCATCCTCATCTCTACAACACTTAACTTAGTATTATGCTTCTCTTTTAATGGACAACGTTCGGCATCATAAAACATTACAGGTTTAACCACCATCTTATAGAATTTTCCCTTAAGTTTAAGGGGGACTTTTCTATCACACAACAATCCTGATGCATTTCTCCACTTCAACCATCCAACTTGAATTATGCTAATAATATCCCCATCTATTTCATCATCACTCTGAACAATAGATCCCGATGCTCGCTCTCTGACATGCTCTCGCTCTTGATCTCGCGAACGAGGAGTTCGTGAGTTTATTAAGATGTTCCATTTGCACCCATCATCTTCCTCGATCTTCTTAGTACCATCTTCCTCTTTCATTTCTCGATTAATACACATAGAATATCGAAACTCTCCAATTCATCTCCTTTTATTCCGGTTATGAATCACTCATAAGGAGGTAGAGATAAAGAGGATCCAACATCGATAACTAGAGCTCGTATTAGGGTTTACCATGGATCAATGAGTGCTTGTATTTGATGCCCCAATATGGGCCAAGAAGAGCCGAGTTGCGACGGGGAAGTGGAGGTGTTGGAGAACAAACCCTAATATGACTTTGGTTATCTTGCATTCAGAGGAGGCAGTGGATGCCAAAGAAGATGAAAGGGAAAATCTGGCTGCCATGGAGGAGAAGGTCGACGTGATGGTGGATGCAGCTTGTAAGGATTTTTTGTCAAGGAGTGAGAGTGATCGGGAAGAGTGTAGGTAAGCAGCCCGATTTTTGGTGTTGTAATATTTTTCTCTTTTTTTGGATGGATTGCTAATGTGGTTGAAATTCACATTTTTGGGAAGGGTAGGAAGTCTAAATATCTCATAAATTAGGGCTCTGTTCTTCTTCAGAGTGGATGTTCTTTTTTTATTTTACTGGTCATTTCTTATGCAAAATTTTGTCTTCATAAAAAAAACTATGTTATTCAACACACCATTTTTTACTGACGGTGAAATGAGAGAAATAGTTTGAATGAATGTTTTTTTTGTTCCGGGTAATTATACCTGCATATGCCTTATGTCAGCAAAATAACATTGCGTGCATATTTTGAATTTATTACGGAACTTTATCAATGATCAACCTTATCATTCCAATCATGTGTGGTTCTACTTCTGAATTTATATTAGTTTAAGGATTTCCGCTTAGTATATTGTATTCCCTGACATATCATGAATATTTATCAATAAGAGTATTTTTAAATATATTATTGATGTTTGGGTGATCGCATCTTTGCCATGCTCAATTTGTATGTAATGTATACTATGCAATATATCTCTAATGTGGAAAATAATTATTTTTTTTGCCATTTCTAACTTTTTATATATGAGCTAAATTAATAATTTGCATGCTACAACAACAACAACATCAAGCCTTTGTCCCACTACGTGGGATCAGCTACATGGATCCTTTTTCTTCTTTGTGTAGTCAAATTCTCATTTAAATCTAATAAGGAAAGATCATTTCTAACATTCTCTAACCAAGTTTTTTTAGGGCTACATCTACCTTTCCTAACATAAGTTAAATTTAATACCTCAACTTTCCTAACTGGGTCATCGGAAGGCCGCCGTTTTATATGACCTAACCATCTAAGGAGACTCTCTCTAATCTTATCTTCCATTGGAGCTACTCCATCCTTTTCACGAATATTCTTATTTTGTATCCTATCTCTATGAGTAAAGCCACTCATCTACCTGAGCATCCTCATCTCTACAACACTTAACTTAATATTATGCTTCTCTTTTAATTGACAATGTTCGACATCATAAAACATTGCAGGTTTCACCACCATCTTATAGAATTTTCCCTTAAGTTTAAGGGGGACCTTTCTATCACACAACAATCCTGATGCATTTCTCCGCTTCAACTATCTAACTTGAATTCTGCTAATAATATCTCCATCTATTTCACCATCACTCTGAACAATAGATCCAAGATATCTAAAATGTGTACTCTTATGAATGACTTGATCGCCCAAAGTCACAATTCTCTCACTAGATTTATTACTACTAAAATTACACTCCATATATTCAGTTTTAGATCTACTCAAGTGAAAACCTTTAGACTCTAAGGTTGACCTCCATTATTCAAGTTTACTTTCAACTCCCTTTCTAGTCTTATTAACAAGAAGAATATCATCAGCAAAAAGCATACACCAAGGTACATCCTCTTGAAAATTTATAGTGAGAGCATCCATGACTAAAGCAAAAAGATATGGGCTTATGGCCGATCCTTAATGTAATCCAATCGAAATAGGAAAATACTTGGTCAAACCACCTTGTATTTGAACACAAGTAATAGCTCATGCATACATATCTTTAATGATTTGAATATAAGCATTATTAACTCCTTTTCAAGAACTCTCCATAGCAGTTCTTTTGAAACTTTATCATATGCTTTCTCTAAATTGATAAATATCATATGTAGATCCTTCTTAGTTTCTCTATATTTCTTCATCAAACCTCTCAATAAATGTATGACTTCCATAGTAGACCTACCCGGCATGAATCCAAATTGATTTTGAGAAACATTAGTATTACGCCGCAACCTACGCTCCATAACTTGCTCCCATAGTTTTAAAGTATGACAAATTAACTTAATTGGTCTATAATTCGCACAATCTTGTGCATGATTTTTATTCTTAAAAATAAGAATTAACACACTCATTCCCCATTCATCTGACATCTTTTTAGTGTTCAAAATAGTATTGAAAAACTTAGTGAGACAAGAAATTCCTTCATCTCCTTAGCATTTCCACACCTCTATTGGAATATAATAAGGTCCAACAGCTTTTCCACATTTCATTTTCTTTAAAGTCTCTCTAACTTCAGTTTTACTGATACACTGATAAAAACGTAAATATTTATTTTCATTTAAGGTGCTAAGATCACTAAAGTTAATCGTATTTTCACATTCTTCATTAAAAAGTTCAACAAAATATTTTATCCATCTTTGTTGAATATCATCTTCTAAGAAAAATACTTTTTTGATCTTCATTCTTAATACACTTCACTTGAACTAAATCTTTACTATTCATATCTCTTTGTTTGGCTAACTTATACATATATATTTCTCATTATTTATTATCTAATCCATTATATAAATTATTAAGAGCGAAGATCTTTGCATCGTGTATTGCTTTCTTAGATTTTTTACATGCCTCTTTATATCTGTCCCAATTAACAAAGTTTTACATTTAAACCAATTTCTATAACAAATCTACTTGTTTTTTATCTTATCTTGCATATTTGGATTCCACCACTAACTATTTTTATCATTACATCTTTTTCATTTGATATTTCAAGCATATCCTTTGTAATATTCTTAATATTATTAGTTACTTTTTTCCACATAACATTAGTATCCTCATGCACAGATAAAATCTTAAGATCTAAAATTTACTCATAAAAATATTTTTATTAATATTCTTTAAATGCCCCAATCTAATCCTAGAATATCATTTTACTTTATTTTTTATTTTTTGTCCTTTTATCTTAAAGTTAAAAATTAATAATCGATGTTGGATACATAAATTTTTACTCAGAATAACTTTACACTTTTTGCAATCTAAACGATTTAATTTTTTCATAAAAAATAATCAATCTGAGTATTACTATAATCATTTTTACAAGTGATGAGATGATAATTTTTTTTTAATAAAGTATTAATAATTAAAAAATCATAAACTAAAGAAAAATCTAATATGATTTTACCACCTTTATTTATCGTTTCAAACCCATGGCCATAATGAATGCTTTTAAATCATCTACCTTTCTACCAACATGTCCATTTGAATCTCCTTCAATAAAAACTTTTTCTTTAAGAGATATGTTTTGTATTAATTCTTCTAAGTTATTTCAAAATTTTAATTTTGAACACATCTAAATCTACTTGAGGAGCATAAACATTTATAATATTAACAATTTTAGCATCAATAACAATCTTTAAAGCTATAATTCTATCTCCAATTCTATTAATTTTTATATCATTATCCTTCAAATTCTTATTTATAATTACACATACACCATTTCTAGTACGACTCCTACCCGAATACCATAGTTTAAATACCAAACTATCAATCTCCTTAACCTTCTCTCCAACCCATTTAGTTTCTAAAATGCATAAAATATTTATCTTTCTATGAATCATAAAATCTAGTAACTCATTAATTTTTTATGTAAGAGAACCTATATTCTATGTTCCTATCCAAGTTTAAGTTTCATGTATTGGCCTCTTTGCCCACATACGTCCTTGATGTGAGAATCCTTGCCTATTTAATACTGCACCCTTGCACACTTGTCGCTGTCTTCAGGCCATATAGTGTGTCACTTCCAGGGGACGTCCTAGCATTAACATAATTTTTAAGGGATTCATGTCATGATTATTCGATAAGTTTTATGTTGGCTGTCGACTACTTAATGTAACATTTCATTTTTCTCATCCAGCCTGACAACGACAATGTTAAATTAATTGGCATGCTGTAAGTGCTTATTATGTTTGGATTCATTTCATGGATTTAATGTGGCATAAATGGGAATATTTAGATGGACATATGGTAAAATTTGGAAGAATGGATTGAGAAATGATTTTGTGAGATGTGAGAGCAGCACTTGTTTGTCATTCTTCTGTGATTGCTGCTTCATTTATTTCATTATTAGCTAAGGAGATATTCTACTAGATAATAGTGGTGGAAACAATATTCAACACATTGAAAACTATAATGATCTCCTTGCCGTTTTTAACATTCCCTTAATTTTCCTTGCCTTCACCATGGATTGATGCATTCGGGATTGCTATTGGAAGGATAATTTTACAATATTCTCATCCTTCAGTTTTGTTTTAGCAAGAAATTACCACCAACAATGCATCAGGCATCAACAGATGCATAAGTGCTTCTATGCTATTATAAAAGTAGTCGGACATTGATGACAATATTTGTTGAGAAACCAATTTACTATTTGAAATGGCCGGCATAACTTTTGAGAGTTAATGCAGCAAGTGACATAAACATTGAAAGAACAAAGATTTCTTTTTAAGTTGACGGTCTTTGATTAGAGGATTGAGCATAATCTGGGTACTATCAATAAAGTTGTGGATGTGTTGTCAAGGAAGGAGGATGCATATTCAAATACATTTGCTAAAGATGCACGATTGCAAATGTCCATGGCTTGTACACGCTGAACAACGATTTTAATGGATCAAATTTGATTAGGGACAACGCATACTAGAAACGCAACTGTGTACTTACATCAATAGGGAACCAGACATGTGGTGCCGTTATGTCTTTCAAAATGGCTTGGTATACTTCAAAGGCTTTGTCGTTTCGGTATGAAATTCCTCCCTGAAGGATGCCATTTTAATGGAGTTACATTGTATACCATTCGAGGGGTATAGCAGATGCTGGCTCAAGTGATGACACAATTTTATTAGAAAAATATGAAGAAGGATAAAACTTTGTTTGCATATGTTCAATTTGCTAACAAATAAAATATGATAATGGATGACCAACAAGATGGGAAGACAGTGGACATGAGGGTTGTTGACAGTCTCTTAAAATATGCCCATTTTCTACTTTGAAGGCCATTTATAGCTTTGCCAGTGGCTGCCACATTTATATCTGACATTTATAAGTTGCATGGGCTTCCAATGGTTGATTTTAGCAGACCTAGATCCCATATTCTTGAGTTTCTTTTAGAAAGAATTGTTTTGACTCAGCAGGATAAAATTAAATGATAGCATTTCTGATCAATTGGAATTGGATGGACAAATGGGGGTGACCATCTGTGGTTTGGATTAGTATTTGCGTTGCTTTTGGAATTTACTTTCATATTGGGTTAAATTTTTCCTTGGGCGGAATTTTCCAATTATACTGCCAGTCACACTTTTACTAGAATGTCAACATTTCGAGTGTTTTGTGGTCGAGATCAATCAACTATCGTTCCATACGAACCTAGGATTGAAGCTGTGGATGCTATACTGCTGGATTGAGACAAAAATCATAAGACAACTCTCTCAAAATTTACAACTAATTCAAAATCGGATGAAACTGATAACTAATAAGCGACATCTCGGGTTACAACTAGATGTAGGAGATTTGGTCTCGGTAAAACCACAACCATTTTGTCAAACATCAGTAGTTAGTCAACCTTACAGTAAACTCAAATGTTTTTATTATGAAGCATGTCCAACAAAAACCAAAATGGATCAGATGGTGGATGGATGTGAGTTAGCAAACACGCCAAAGATTCCATCAATTTTTCATGTTTCTCTTTTCAAATCTTTTTAGGAAAACTCCAACCTATACCTAAACAAATTACTAGCATAGTTCAATGAAGGTCGATTATTGGTTTGTCCACTGGCAATTTTGAATTAGGGAACAATCCTAAAAGTGGGTGATGATGTCCTGCAGTTACTTTTTCAATGAGAATTTTTATTACTAGAAGATGCTTTTTGGATATCATGGGCTACTTGCAGTTGTCTTATCTTGAATTCAACCTTGTTGATATGGCCATTGTTGCTGGGGGAGTAATTTTGTGAACTGACAACATCCTAGCACTTACGGTGATTACTTATTCATGCGAGTATGAAAAGCTGCTATATCGATGAAGAACTTTTTCTCCAAATGATAATTGCTGTATTGAAAAACCAAGATCTTGTATTGGCTGTAATGAGCTGAATTGTTAGTTTGATGTGCACTTAGTTTATTTGGTTGTTAGTTAGTTTGGCAATCATTAGATCTAGCAAATTTGGTTTGTATTAGGAGGGCTGTGAGCTGAATAAAACTATAAAGGGGGAGTAAACCAGCTGTGTAGAATGAGCTGATTTGTTGTGTTTTTCTCCGATCTTCTCTTCTTCCCTGCCTTTTTTTTTTCCAGTTTTTTTATTTAGTTTTAGGAGTTTGGGCAAGTTAGGTGGATGAGTGGCTTTACCCTTAGAGAGATAGGATACGAAATGAGCATATATGTGAAAAGGTTGGAGTAGCTCCAGTGGAAGATAAGATTAGAGAGAGTCATCTTAGATGGTTTTGTCACATTAAACAGAGGCCTTCCGATGACCCGGTTAGGAAAGTTGAGGTTTTAGATTTGTGTTATGTTAAGAAAGGTTGATGTAGGCCTAAAAAGACTTGGTTAGAAAATATTAGAAATGATCTTTCTTTATTAGATTTAAATGAGAATTTGACTTTTAACAAGACACAATGGCGAAAAAGGATTCATGTAGCTGACTCCACGTAGTGGGACAAAGGCTTTATGTTGATGTTGTTGCTGTAGTAGTTTGGGCAAGCTCAATTTGCTTCGAAGTGATGAGATCACTATGACTATAATTTTCATACAGACATTCAAATCTTTTAAAATGTGTTTTACTCTTAGCAAGTGGGGTTTAATGAATGCATGAGTTTTAAAATGTGTTTTACTCTTACAATATTCTTAAAACTCCTGCATTTGAAATAATTTACACTCCTTTTACTTCAAACCAAACAACCCTTTAGCTTTATTTGTGACATACTATTATTGGCAGCCCATGGGTTAGCAACAACTTGAAATAAGCATAAATTGACCATCTTGGCTATTTAGCACGCATTAGATTGCTCTGTGATATGAGATCAATGAATATCCTTGTTTCATTCAGTATTTAGTTTGTTTAGTATAGAGAAAATGATCAAAATGATCTCTTGTTTTTTATGAAAGAGAAAAATGGATATCGACTATGTAAAAGTCCTAATTTAGTCTATTAAATAGGGACCTAGCTAGTCATGCTGTTCAAAATTAATGAAAAAAGTTACCAAAATAACAAAAAAAAGTTTCGAAAAAAACTATCGCGCTATGTATGATAGGGGGTATTTTCAGGAATGCAACTTTTTAATTATCCTCTATCCAAAATATCGAGACTGGACGGAGTAGAGGTGCACGACTTTGCTCTTATGCAACTTCTTATATGCGGCTTTGTTCTTTGCATCCCAGTAGTGACAAGACCTCTCTTGGCTAGGAGACAAGAACATATGAGTAGGTGCAGATTCCTTTCTTCCCCTTCTTTCCATCAAACACGAGGTCTATTCTTTCGTAACTCCTTTAACTCCTTATACGCCACTCTATTCTTTGCACCCCACTAGCGACAAGATCTTGCTTAACTAGAGGAGAGCGTGGACGAGTAGGTGATTATTCCTTTCTTCCCATGGAGTCACCACCCCTCGGCTCAAGCAAGAAGATGACCTTGCATTTCTGATCGTTGCCCAATCCCTTGAAGTTGATCGAGCAGTAGACACTTAATGCAACACTTTATATATTTTATTTTTTTTATTGAAAAATTATATTTACTAAATAATTCAATAAGAAAAATAAATCCAAAAACACCCCTACTTTTAACATAATTAATGTTAACATTTGTTACTTATGATGGTGGGATCGTTTTGGTTCCTATTAAAAGAGTTAAGTGATTGAATTGATACTTTCATATAGCAAGGGTTAATTTTGGTTCTCATAAAGAGTCAGGAGATCATTTTCTTGTTTAGTATATTAAGCTTTCAAACTTTGATCGGCATCTCTACTTTGTTCTTCTTGTTGAATCACCTTAACTTCACATTTATAAAGACGCTAATATTTGATTGTAGCTATTTTTGAATTCTCTATTTACACAAATTTTATTTTTTGTAGCCTAGTCGCTTCATTTTATGTATCTTGAACTCCTATCCAATTTCGAAAATGTTGGCTTAGAAATGCACCATCTATTGGACTTTGCTAAGATTTCAAAGGTTATGTCCTTGAGATTTCTCTTAGTATGAGGAATCAATTAGGTTTTATTTTAATTTTAGGTAATCCATGTTTTCTATGGTCATAAGTGATTATGAATAATTACATCTCTAACATAATATAGAGAATACTCTTGATTAAATATGTTAAATTATATTATAGTTAATACATGAAATTAGCATTCAAGAAAATGGTTGAATGTGGATGGATGGTCAAATTGTTCAAGATGTAATGATTCAATCATCCCGAGTGACCTAGTCGAACCATTCTACTAATGATAGGTGTGCAGTGCTATATAATCTTGGGAGCTTGATTAGTTGTCATAGGTTTTTTGTTTTTGGTTGGGCAACATGTTAATTGATGTATCATCTCAAAATAAAGTATTGAGTTATTTTGGATGGAAAAGGCTTATGCGCACTAATATGTCTGATTGTGATTCCATAAATGTATAGTGCTATGAATAATTTTTACATTTTGGATGCAACAACACAGTCTATTGAACACATAACATTTGAGTAATTTTTGCATGACTTCACATTTGTAATTCGTCATTTTCATTGCAATTTATCGATGCAAGAGATCTTTTCTGGCTAGTTTCAATGTTTTGAATGCGTCGGCGTAATATGATTGGAAAATGAGCGATGTTTCACATTGTGTTCATCATTTGTAGTTTTCATCATGTTCTACCAAATTGATCATGGAGGTACCTCTTTGGTAATTTTATTGTTCGTGACACATTTATGTGGTTTGCATCATAGAAAAGAGTACGTTTGAGTCATTTTGATGCACGCGAGGTGCCTTGAAATGATTTTGTGCGACATTAAGCTTGTCGTCCTCCAACTCTTTTTAGGTCATTCTTCATGAGTTTATTCTGTAGATTATTAAAGTTTGTGAGTTTCACTTGAGTTTGGGTGGACCTGTTGTGTCACCCTTAAAGGGGTAGCAAAGTCTACCATGCCATCCCATCATGTTTTCAAAAGTTTACATGGTGTGGTGCATAATAATCGTGATTATAATACCAAATTCTCACTACACTTACAAAATTTAGGTACCTTGGCTCTAGTGAGAACTCCCCACCTCACCATAAGGAAGTGCATTTGATCTTTGATATATCCTACAGGGTTAGTTGAAAATATTAAAAAAAGCAATTTCATGGTTTGTTGGAGTCAAGCAAATTTTTGCAGTGCCTCCATATCACCCTCGGGAGGGGTTTAATGAAAGATGTACTTGGACATGCCAATACTTATGTAGTACACGAGCTCAAGTCTAACGCTAATAATGTGGATATTTTACAATATTGGATTTCAATTCCAAGGGTAAATGGGTGTCCACTTCATCACACAATAAGATCATACATCAATAAAATCAAGTGGATCATTAAGCCAAGTTGAGCATTAACAATTTGTCCATTTGATTAAAGAAAAAAAAAAAAAATTGTCTATTTGATGTTATTCTTGATTCAAGTAATTATTGAAATTTTAATTTCAGAAGTTAGTCAAGTTAAGAGTTGGAATTTTAATTTCAGAAGGTTAGTTGAAAATTACTTGTAATATATTGTGGTAAGATTGAAGTTAAATTAAGACCCATAATCATTTGGCCGGCCTCATCATTTCCCATTCAATTCTAAGGGTCACATTTCGAATTCAAGAAGTTACACTCCAAACCATAAATCAAGGATCTTCTCTCAAGTGACACAAACGAACACTGATTTTTTTTGAAACCACCAACTTTTTCATTCTAAATTTAAAATTCAAATAAAACATCAAAGGTCATTCTTGGAGCATCATATGAAAACATCAATGAATGATCCAAGCTCTTCGATCAAGTTCAAAACCATTAACCTTCTGAAAGTGAAGTCGCCTATTTATTTTTGAATTTTGAATTGTATCTTTCTCTTCTTATAAATATGAAAGTGTTCTTGCTTTTGAATAAGTGAAAAAATGAATTTAGATTTTTCTTAGACATTCTTGGGTTAAAGTTTGATAGGCATTACCTTTGGTTGGAGGCTTGGTAGCTGAAAACCCACATAATTCTTTATTAAGAATATTGTTTACCTATATAGCTGAAAACAAGCATAATTTTTTATTAAGAATTGCGCTTATCTTTTTATGATCTTGTATCCTTTTTACCTCACCCACCTTCCTATTGCACCCTAAAAGTCCTCAGTAAGCTCTCAACCATATAAGCAAATCCTCACTATAGCCAAGACTATTGGGTCTCTGATTCGAACATCGGTATGAAGATTTGGCGCATCTATCACAGGAGGCATCGTAAATCGACGGCTATAATTTAAATCTTCAATTATGAGTTATTTTTATGAATTTTAGTTTTTATTTGATGTATTTCCTGTTTTACCCCTAGGTTGATTCATGTGAGTGTTGTGGCCCAAGGGGCAATTTTGTATTTTGATTTTTCTTATGTTGTGGCCTATATATAGGGCCTTAAGCTATTATAATAGAGGAGGGATTATTGATATTAAAAATTTGTGTTCCACACTTGTGTTCTCTTGAGAGAGCGTTAGTGAGATTCCTATGGGAAGGAATCGGAGTTTTCACCAGCGGCAGGATGGGTCCGGGCTCGTGACTTGAAGTCCCTTGGAGAAGGGCAAAGCATCACTCGTCAGTCTTCGGAAGAGTCCAAGGCTCGCGGTTGTTATTTTCTTTCTTTTGTTTTTATTTTGTTCCTTCGTATTGCTACTCATAGTCATATTCATATTCTTCCTCCTCCCTATCTTCGTTTGGCCACCGGATTCACCTCCACCTGAAATCCCTCATCCCCTCTCCACCTCACGGCTAATCCCCCATACCCGAACCCATGCCGCCGGCTCCACCTCATTAGCCGCCGGTCGAACTCCTCCCACCTTTTTTGGGATTTCCTAATTTGGTTGGGTTAATTTAGGGACTGATTTGAATTTGAAATTATTCAAATTCAAATTTCAAATTCTTTCCTAAATTAGTGATTCTATTTTAGGAAAGTTCTTAATTTACATCCATTTGAGTTTGAAATTTAAATTGGAGTGAATTATTTTCTTTCCTAATCTTTTTAAACCAAAGTAAGAAGTCTTAATTAGCCTCATTAAATCCTATTTCAAATTATTTCCTAAATCAAGTCTAGAATTAGGAAATAATTCAAAATCCCCCTTCATAACCGAAATTTCCCTTGCCTTGCTCTACTAATTGATTCCCTAATCTAAGGAGTTTAATAGCAGGAATTAAATCCCTACCCATTAATTCCTCTCTAGCCTATGCCTGCCACCAGTCCCAGTAAATACTTCCTACAGGATTTGTTTCCTAAACCACTCCCCCACCCGTTGGAAACAATTTGAAGCCACACCTCTCTTGGCCGAATTCCTTTTAACTTTAATTCTTAATTTACTCCCTAAACCAAGTAGGGGAATTAAGAATTAAATTCCCACCTCCTTAATTCTGGCTCAGTTAATGCTCTTCCCCTTTTCTGGAATTAATCCCCCACCTATGCTTGCCCCCAAATCAATTCACTGATTTACTGGACTTTATTTCCTATTAATTTTCCTAAGTCATATCACGGATTCAGTGACTTGAATTCCTTCGACTTTCCTTGGATCCCGCCTTTAGCTTGGCGTTTACGCTCAGTCTTTTTTCTGTTTCTCTTCATCCCATCCCCCCTCTTCTCCTAATTGTTCCAGATTTCTCTAGTGAAGACCCGTGGATTGGAATTTTCTTATCAGCCTTTCTCTTCACCATCCAGGATGGACTTCTCCCTCAATTTTCTCTATATCTCTCAAGAGAAAATCTGAGAATTCATCTCAGGTTTTTGGTGAAATCTGAACTTGCTGTCAAAAATTTGGAGAGGAGATTTGTCCCTAGCAAAGCCGTTTTTTTTTTTCCGTTCTACATCAGTCTCACTTCCGAAGTAAATTCAAAATTGAATTATCGTTTTCATTTTATTAATTTATTTAAGCACATTACCCATTCTTTATTTTTCATTTGGATGGTGTGACCTTTTTCGGTAGGATGATGTGGGACAAAATAATAGATGAATAGTAGATTATTTTGGTGAATAGTGAAATAAACCTTTGGATATAAATAATTGATTTGATTGAATCTGGCCATTTAAAGATTTTTGAGCTTAGTCGCAATTACATCCTCTTTGAGCCTAAAATAGCCGAAGACATGATCATAAATATTATTGAGAATCACGTCACAAGCCCACCATTTAAAATATTTACTATATTAATGAGAAAGGAGTAAAATATGCTCATGTTATTGAGAGAGATTAGAGTCTCTATTTTTGATTTTTTTCAAGTAATATTCACCTTATATAGTTACAATCAACTAAAAAGGGGAGAAGGAAAGTTCTAAGGGATCATATGGTCAATTCACCATTCAATTATCATGTGATGAGCAAAAACTTCACAAATTATCAAAAAAAGTTGGATATATTTGAGTCTCCATTTATATGTAATTGGGTCTTCATGAAATATTAATGGGCTCAAATGGTGATAATAAAAATTAAAGGGATTAAGTTATGAACTCACTATGAGGCTATTTGGTTTGTTGAAAATGGAATGTAACGTAAAATGGAATGTAAAAAAACAAGTGCATTTGAAATGTTTTGAAGTAGTTTTGATGAGTGTAAAATAAATGTAGGTGATTTCTTTTTTGTCGGAAGTAAAATGAATGTAATGTAAAGTCCAACGATGGTGGGTGGCGGCTGGTGGTGTTGGTGAAAGGTGGTAGCCATCTGACAGGTAGTTGGTAATGGAGGTCAGTGCTGGTCGATGACCAACGACGGGCAATGAATAGCTACTGAGGGTGGTGGCTGTCAGCAACTTTGACGACGGGTCGTGGGTTAGTGATGGTGATTCATGTCATGATTATTCGATAAGTTTTAGGCTGGCTGCTAACGCAACCCTCCACCTTTCTCATTCAGGACTTGGGACCTATCCACGATAGTGTTAATTTGTAGTATATACTAAAATTTAGTAAAAATGTATGAGTTTAGAATACATCAATAGTGAACAAGGGTCTGAAATGAAATTTAATTAAATTTTACTCAACGTTCCTTTTTCATCAAACTGAACACCAAAATTTTCAATTCCCACGCATTTGGAATATTTTATCTTCCTTTTTTCAGCAAATTAAACAACCCGTAAAATCGCATGATTTTAAATAAAAGATGAGTAGACAATTTGATATTGATAAGGAGTTAGTGCGATTCTTAAATTTTTTAAAATTTTTGGTTTATAAGAGATTTCTACCTCATGGAGTTAAAATAGACCAAAGTGGCAACCAATAATGAAAATTGTGGGGGACCGAGATATCAAACCAATAAATAAAAATTCATTCTATTCCAATGAAAAATGAGGGGTCATGATGAGTAAGTCACATCACATGTGATTCAAATCAACCAAACTGGTGTTCATGATACTTGTAGAGGATCTGGATATGAATTCATCAATACAAAAATTCTGTGATTCAGAGTTGTGTGAGTACTGAATTTATGAGATCCAAATCTCATGGCACGGGAGGATCTACAGTGAGGGCCCGGGGCACAGGCCCGCACTAACCCAGTAAAAGCCCACTCAGCTCGCCTGAGTTGCATTTGGTTCGAGCTTGACTTGTGAGCTTACCTCATAGGAGAAGTTGGAACGTCTGCTCGCTGGCTTGGTTCGCTGGAGAAAGAGATCGAGAGCTTAACTCGGGATCCATTGACGAGCCACTCGTTGGGGAAGAAGATGAAAGAATTTGTTTTTTTATTGGGAGAAGAGATTGATAGTTTTTTTTAAAAATATATTTAATGCTTTTTTTCCGAATAACAATCAACTTGTAGCTTTTCCAAAATAACTCTGTTGGGAGCAACAATTTGCATTAAATGCAATTATTATTTTGTATTTTTTGGTTGCATTGGAAGCAACATAATTCTTTAAATAATACAAGTTTTAAAAATTTTTAATATAATATTAGATGAGCTTAGTTTGCGAGTTGGGGAGCTGACGAGCTGGCGAGTTGACTCTACTCTCATCAAGTTTGAACTCGAGCTCGTTTAATATACAAGCTATCGAGCTCATTACCGAATTGAGTTTGAGCCGGCTCACGAGCTAGTTTGGCTGGCTGATACTCCTAATTAAGATATTATTTCACCATGAAATTTTAAATTTAAAGGAAAAAATTCACCAGAAAGAATGAGTGTATTTTAAAAATAATTAATTTGTGCCCCCACTAATTAAACTTTCTAGCTTCGTCCCTACCTCATGGGATCAAAATTTATTGAAGTGGTGATCGTAGAGGTTGTAGATGATCGAGATACGAATCCAATAAATTAAAATTGTTAATTTCGATAAATGGTGAAGGAGACATGACCAAGGGGTTAAATGATTTACAGGACACTTGTAACAAATTCTTATCATTTTGATATTGCAAAGAGGCTTTTTACATACTCGATGATTCACCCGCTTGAACGACTTTGAATAGTGTGCATTATTTGAAGCAAAGGCCAACCGTTATTATGTTTATTCATCATTTCTAAAATTAAGTTGATTCCTTTTATATTTTAATTTTTGTTTATGTTTTAATTCATACTTTTTTCTAACCATTACCATAAATGTTAGATTCAGTTTACCATGATTATATTTCTTTGGGATATTTTTATTTGTTTGTTATATTTTAAGTAAGTCATTAATAAGAGTACACGTTTTAGATATCTTTAGGTTTATTGTTCAGAGTGATGGTGAAATAGATAGGGATATTGTTAGTAGAATTCAAGTTGGATGGTTGAAGTGAAGGAATGCGTTGGGCTTGTTGTCTGATAGAAAGTCCCTCTCAAACGTAAGGGGAAATTCTATTACTTGGTGGTTAGACCTACAATGCTTTATGGTGCATAATGTTGGTCATTAAAAGAAAAGCATAATATTATGTTAAGTGTTGCAGGGATGAGGATGCTTAGCTGGATGAGTGGCTTTACTCTTAGAGACATGATACGAAATGGGCATATACGTGAAAACGTTGGAGTAGCTCCAATGGAAGGTAAGATTAGAGAGTTTTCTTAGATGGTTTGGTCACATAAAAGTGTGACATTCTGATGACCCGGTTAGGAAAGTAGATGTATTAGATTTGACTTATGTTATGAAAGGTAGAGGTAGACCTAAAAAGACTTTGTTAGAAAATATTAGAAATGACCTTTCTTTATTAGATTAAAATGAGAATTTAACTTGTCATAGGACACAACGGAGAAAAAGGGTTCATGTAGTTGAACCCACAGTGGGATAAATGCTTGATGTTGTTGTTGTTATATATCAAGTGTAAGAGGGATGTTAGCAGTACTTGTGTCTCAAATTTTGTACTATAATTATGTTAAAATCCACCAATAATCATTCAAATTTGAAATGAGAAAGATTGAGGGTTGATTTAGGTTGATATACATTCATAAAATGTAAAGACTAAAATCCCATAAACTAAGTTGATCCCAAGTATTTTGGATTAGGCTAACGATGATAGGATGATAATTATATGTGTTTCGTTGTGACGGTTATCAATAATTAAGCCTTTGTTAATAATTAAGTAGATGAAAAGTTGATGGCTTATTCAGAAACATTACTTACACTAATTTTCTTTTATAGATTTTTTTTTGAGTAAATTCTTTTTAATTTTATCTTAGTTGTGCAACTTGTTGATTGTAAGACTTGCTCTTAGTTTTATACTTTTATTAATTGCTAAACAATGGCATCACCATTATTGTTTATTAAAATCCTAGCCATCCCTTGACACTTGATCCCACAGCCATGATGGGAATCCGTGGGAGCTCATTTGGATCATGCCGATCTCTATTAAATCCAAGCTGTCCCTTAACACTTGATTCCACGGATATGATGAGAATTTGTTGGAGGCTCACCAAGATCACGCCGATCTTTGTTAAATCCCAGCTATCCCTTAACACTTGATCCCACGACCTGGATGAGAATCCGTTGGAGGCTCACCAGGATCACGCCGATCTCCTTTCATATTTGAGTGGCTGATTTAGGAAGGATTATATTATGGCAATTATGCGTAATTCTATTGTTATTTGTTTATTTATTAAGACATCTTGTATATATCTATAAATAGGGATAATTTTGTATAATAAAATTAAGCTTTTCCCTCTCCAAGTTTTTGAATTAAACATGGTATCAGAGCTGTCATTGCCTTGGCCGGAATTATGAGTTTTTTTATTGCCCGACATTCTGAAGGGAAGGCCCAGCCTTCCCTTCAGAAATGAAAGGGATCATATTCCAGCTTGTTTGTTCTTGCGTACGTCCAACCGAGAGGGGGGGAGTGTTTCATCTCTCGGTATCTTCATTTGATAAAGAGAGACAAACGTCTAGTGCATCTTGTTTGGTATAGTCGAGCGAGAACCCTGCGGTCTCTACATTCGATCAAGAGGGACGAACGTCTTGTAAACCCCTCTCGCATGCGTGCTACCAAACACGACGAGAGAGTCGTGTGGCCAAAAGATTCTGCGCTTGTCTAGGAGTTGATTGAGCAGGATTGCGCTCACCATTGTGTGTGATCAAGGATGAGTCGGTTCTTGTGTTCTGCTTCATATTCGCTTATATCTAGAGCAACCGAGCAAGTGAGAAGGCATCCCCTTTCGGTCTTTTACATGCGGCTAGAGAAGGCACACAAGACACCTCTTGTGTGTGCCTACCTAGTAGCCGAGAGAGAGAGATCTGTGTGCGTATGTGCCTACCTAGTAGCCGAGAGAGAGAGATCTGTGTGCGTATGTGCCTAGGCGGGATGACCGGCTCTTATGCTTGTGCTGGAGCCGAACCGAGCAAGGAACGAGTAGTTGAATAGTTGTTGTGCATGCGATCTAGCCGGGTTGAACAGACTTGGGAGCCTCTTGAGCATGTGCTTGCTCTCAATTTTGTGGATTTGGAAGGATAATTAATCGGCTTTCATGCTATCTCACCATCGGCTTTCATT
This sequence comes from Dendrobium catenatum, assembly GCF_001605985.2. NCBI lineage: Eukaryota > Viridiplantae > Streptophyta > Magnoliopsida > Asparagales > Orchidaceae > Dendrobium > Dendrobium catenatum. The sequence goes on from NW_021318787.1 coordinate 459,313, forward strand.
ACCTGAATTTTGAGGAATACATGTTCCCAACAGCATCCTTTATTACTGGAATTATGAGAAATACAAGTTCCCACCACTGGCCTTCATTATCGAAATTCTAAGGAATACATGTTGCCACAACTAGTTTTCATTGCTAGAATTCTTAGTAATACAAGTTCTCACCACTGGCCTTCATTGCTGAAATTCTGAGGAATACATGTTCCCACCACCGACCTTCATTGTTGGAATTCTTAGGAATATTGGTCCTTTTGCCTCCTTCGTGCGTTCAAGACTGAGGAGAGATCTAGCAGGAGGGATCCTCTTGCGTATGTCTGGAAAGAGCTAATGGTTCCCTCTCGTGCGGATCTACGGCTGGGACAAGCAAGAGTGTGAGAATTGCACTCCTTCTTCAAATCAGACTAAAAAGATCAGAGGCCTTGTGTGCATGTACGGGATTGATGGAACATGAGTGTTTGGGTGGAGTTGGACGACTAATTTGCATTAGGCTGAAGGCTGGTTCGATGTGATAGGAGGAGATTTGCGTGGCAAGTGTTGAGCCGCTTGAGACTTGTTTTTCTGCTGCTGTCCTTGAAGCTTGCGACAACCCTATAAATAATTTTTTTCTTATTGTCGTGCCTTCATTGCCGGCTTTCTCTTGTGGTTGCTATCTTATCTATAACCAATGCAATCTTCATTCCTTCCTTGCTTAATATTTCCTTCATTGCTATCCTTTGCCACCGCTATGTTTGAAGTTAATTTCTCACAAAGTTTTGACCAAAGGGAGGGCTCTATGGTGCACCAAGGGACTTGATAACTCTACTTTTTTGTGACTAATTACCAAGTTGGGAATGACATATCTGTATTCCCTAGCTTGAGGGGGAGTGTTAAAATCCCAGCCGTCCCTTGATACTTGATCTCACGGCAGGATGGGAATCCGTGGGAGGATCATCTGGATCACGTTAATCTCTGTTAAATCCCAACTGTCCTTTAACACTTGATCTCATGGTGAGGATGGGAATCCGTGGGAGGTTCACCAGGATCATGCCAATCTCTGTTAAATCCTTGCCGTCCCTTAACAGTTGATCCCACGGCCAGGATGGGAATTCATGGGAGGCTTACCAGGATCATACTGATCTTTTTCCATATTTGAGTGGCTGATTTAGTAAGGATTATATTAAGGCAATTATGCATAATTCTGTAGTTATTTGTTTATTTATTAATACATCTTGTATAGATCTATAAATAAGGATAGTTTTGTGTAATAATTAAGCTTTTCCTTTTACAATTTTTTGAATTTAACACTGTTCTTATTTTGTCCCGTGAAAAGTTTTATGTTGTAAATAGGTCAACTGTTAAGTTGTCTAGTAACTTTGACAAGGTCAGGAAGCTTTCCCTTCACACACAATAAAAAAAAAGCAGAAACCATCTTTTAATAGTTGGCACTTCTTCTATAAGACTAAAGGGTGATCAATTCCTTTTCTTATAATGTTAACTTAATGGATGCTAACTTTGTTTTTTGTTGATCTGGAAACACAAGCAGAGTTTGTCAACAACAAACAGAAGAACTTCTGATCGATCTCGGATGCGGATGCCGAGGCGAGCTGTCAAAAACACACAAATCTTGCATTATGAAATGGTTTCGCACTAGAGGCTCAAACAAATGCGAGATATGCCAGTAAGTTGTTTTATCATACAGGTTTAATTGTTTTCTTTGTTTTCATTCTCTTACTGTGAACTTTCACAGGAAAGTGGCGGCAAATGTCTCTTTTCCAGACTCCCAGCCAAGTGTAAGTGTGAAAAAATTAAATGTTTGCACCATTTTTATTTCACTTTGGGAACTAGGCGTTTGTTCATCTTTACCACTTGACACATGAACAGCTGGAGAACGATTGAATGTTTTGCATTCCATCATTTCTGCCGAATTTATGTAATTACAGGAAAACTTCTTATGAAAATATTCAAAATCAATAATTGAAAAATAATTGCAAAATAAATCACAATAAAACAACCCATAGATATTTTCTTATATAACCGGGCAACTCACATGAATTAATGAGGTGGGAGCAAATCCTATGAACACATGAGGTGGCAAGGTAGAGATGGAGGCAGAGAGGGTGCTGCAGGTTACGAAGGTCAGATTCAAGGAGTATTTTCACACTTCCTCGGAAGCGAATGAATTGATGTTGTTTCAAGCTTATCTTGATAATTTTGTAAAGGTTGCTCCTGTTTAATTTTTTGTGAAATTCACTTGTGCTTGCGAACTGAGTATGTATTGGATCACCTATTCTTTCTATATAAAATGTCTATTAGCTTCAATATGTTTAATATTATCATGTTACCCATGAATTTGTTCAATATTAATGACTGACTTGTTATCACAATAGAACCTTAGAGAACCTACCCATTCATTGTTTAATTCTTCTAGGATAATTTTTAAGCCATAGCAATTTGTAGATTACCTGTGCCATATATCTCTATTCGACTTCTATGCTAGATCTTGCTTCTAAAGTTTATTTTTTTACTTCTCCAAGTCATGGGTTCCCTCCTAAGGATATGAAATATCCTGTAGTTTACCTCATATCAACAATAAAACCTGCATAATAAGCATCTGTGCATGCTTCAAGAGTGAACCCTACCCTTTTTTAATAGAATTCCTTTATTCGGGGTTCCCTTCAAGCATTGTATTATTCTATAAATTGCATAATATTTGAATGGGATTCTTTAGGAATGTGCATGAATGTACTCATAACCCAAGAACATAGGCAATGTCTAATCTATGATATGATAAGTATCCAGAAGTCTTTGATAGGTGATTTTTTTCTATTGCTGTGTTTCTGGAGTATCTCCATGCATATGATTGAATTCCTCGATAGGCTTGCATCCCAATTTACTTGTTTTTTTTGAATAATTTTATTATTTATTTGTTTCACTATAAAGATTCCATGTCGAGAGTGTGCAACCTGAATACTATGGAAATACTTTAACTTACCTAAAGTCTTTGAAAAATCTTTCATGTAAGTTCTCCATTCTTTGCACGTCACTATCTATCATTTTAATATTGCCGACATAAAATAATAATGCTGAGGTTCTCCGTGAAGTCTTATGCTTTATAAATAATGTATGGCCTCCTTGATTTAATTTGTATACCACGTTAAGCATTTCTTTAGCAAGCCTTTTGAATCATGCCTTAAATATTGCTTTATCAAATACGATAATTTTTTTAGCTTACATGCATTTTTATTTTGTATTTGAACCAAATCTTGGTAGTACTTTTATAAATGCTTTCTCCTCTAGATCACTATGTAAGAAGGTACTTTTAACATCGAATTGCCATATTTTCCACCATATTATTTGCTAATGATAAAAAGTCTCGAGCAATATTCATTTTAGCAAAAAAAAATAAATGTTTCTACTTTCTATGTAATCAATTTTATATATTTGATTGCAGCCTTTGGCAACCAATCTAACTTTATACCTCTCTAGTGAAACATCTTATTTGTACGTTACAGTAAAGGATTATCCACATCCAACTTGTTTCTTTCCTTATGGTTACTTATCAATTCCCATATTTTATTTTTTTGAAGTGTTTTTATTTCCTCTATAAATTTATTCCCATTCTCATTATTTTAGCCTTATAGACCATCTTAGGGATGGAAGTATTATGCAGGCTAGTACGGATTTGGTTATTATGAGAAAAAAATTTGTACGATAAAAACAAATGTAGATGGTATTCAAATGGCGTTCTTGTACCTTTATTAGTAAGACTTTTTTTTATTGCCGTTTCAGTAGTTCTCTTAGTAAATTTAGTGAGTGAATGATGCGATGTTGCACAAATGATGTTTGAAACACAACAACAACAACAACAACATCAAGCCTTTATCCCACTACGTGGGGTCGGCTACATGAATCCTTTTTCTCCATTGTGTTCTATTAAAAGTCAAATTCTCGTTTTACGCTGGCTGTCGACTACCTAACGCAACCCTCCACTTTTCTCATCCAGGACTTGGAACCTGGCAACGTCAGTGTTTAGTGATAATTTGAATTGTGTAGATTGAGGGATTAATACAGTTCTTCTTGAGTTGAGTTTTAGTGTCTCAGTAGTAAATGATTCATGTATGAGCTTTGTTTAGGTGGGAGCAGTTGTTTATTTGGATAAATGATAAGGAAACAAATTCTTTATTTTAATCATTTGTGAATGATATTACTTCTTAGGTGTAAATAGTAATAAAGTAGTGTTCTTTATTGACACTGACATCAATGAATGCATATGCCTTTCTTTTGGTGGGTGGTTGCTTTTGTATCTTTTTTGTGTGGGAAAATAACAAATGAAGATGCATTGAATTGTTCACGGATCAAATTTTTACTCTACATTGGGAATGTGTGTGAAAAGAAAAGCAACATTATCAAATATTGATGTAGGACAAAGTAAATTGATCATGCATGTAGAGATTTATGCTAGGGAATAAATAAAAACAACAAATTTAAACTCCAAGGAAATTTATCAAGACAAGAAATTTAGGCAATGCAACTACACAAAAAACAAGAAACTTGACTAGTAGCGACATTCACAATTTAAAGGGAGTAAAGTAATTAAAACTCTGAGAACATGGGTAGCTAGTCCCACTTTTAATTTAGGAGTAGTTGCAAATGAAGTCCGCAGCTCTTGATTAAGAAAGTAGACTAAGCATATTAGTTGCTACACTTGTTTGATGCTACTTTGGAGGGGAGAATAAGATATCTATGCTAAAGAGTGAATAAGAGAAGATGTAAGACACTTATCTTGCTTGGACGTTGAACAAAGTGTTGACGAAGAGGCCAATAACTCCCTTGGTTGACAGCGACTTTTGCTGAATCTTTGAAAAGAATCCTCTATGGTGACTTTGGAGGACAACGTTTACTGATTTAATTTTTTTGGGAAGGGAGAATGCTGTTTGGAGTGTTAGTGGAGGCTAAAGGGATGGTGGAAGGTTTAATGGAGGAGTGTGGAGTTTTCTAATGACTGGAAAAGGAGTGAGGATTAGTTTTGGCAATTTTGGGAAGGGCATATAGTGGGAAACGTGGTTTAGTGACTGTTGGGAAAAGTAGGCAGTAGGTTTGGGGGAGTTGAAGGTTATGTGGCTTTTATTTAATAGGGAAATGAAGAGGGGCTTTGGGAAAGTTAAAAGACAGCACTTTAACTTTTGAGAAAAAGTTTTGGAGAATACGATGATGCTTGTGTTTAATAGGGAAATGAAGAGGGGCTTTGAGAAAGTTAAAAGACAACACTTTAACTTTTGGGAAAAAGTTCTGGAGAATACGAAGAGACACAAAGTGACTTTCCAACTTCTAATGAGGAAGATGTAAAGACAGGATTTTGTTGGTTGTTGGGAGGGAAAATTTCAGTGGTTTTTGGAAGAGGAAGGGTCACCAAAGTGGAGTATGGGTGATTGGTTACTAGCACTAGGAGGGAGGGTCAACGGAGGGCTGTTGGTGGGGTCAGAAGGCTTCGGACAGTATGTTTCCAAGCAGAAATTTGCTGCAGGAGTTTGAGAACGTCGGCTGAGAGTAAGGGAAGGGTTCGGTTAGGAGCTGGGAGGGAGATGGAGAGACTTGAGAACAAGGATAAAACCAAGAGCCAACGGGTTGTTGGGTACTTGACACTCACACCACTAAACTAATCTTTACCAAGCTACTTAGAAAGAAGAAAAACTAAGCTCCAAAGGTAAAAACGTTTTTCAGCATTCATTAACCAAATTACAAAGGATGAGGGCTACTATATATAAGCCCAAAAAGAAGAAAAAACAACAAGACCAAATACCCTTGGTCACCAAACATAACATCCCCTCACATGAGTGTAAAATAGGAAATAAAAGAACACAAATCCAAAAGATCAAATAAAACAAACTACATATACAACGACTCAATCACGGCCGCTGATCTCCGGCCTCGGCGACGATAAACTTTCCATGACTGGATGTACCCATCAAATATATTGCGAAAAGGATTATTTGAAGTGATGAAAGAAATTGGTTAGGATTAGCATATGACTTTTGAACCCAAGACTAACCAATTTATGAGCTGACAATCGTTGAAATAGTTTCCTATAATTATTTTTTAAAACACTCTTTTGAAGGAGAGTTCTTGTAGGAAGTATATGGTTTTTCTTTTGTTAAGTTACTCAATGTTATTGATGCTTATACATACAAGAGGACTCATAAATTGTACTCTTCTTAAAGTATGAGAATAGAGAGAGAGAGAGAGAGTGATTAAAATAGCTTTGGGATTTCTTTGATCTAATTTTTTTATTCCAATGCCAAATTGATTTTTGATTATCTTGTAAAAGATGAGAAAAATGATACTTATAACGGTTTTGCTTTTAATAGAAAGATCTTCTTGATTATAATTTTTGGTAAAAGATAAAAATCATCGAGCATAAAGATCTAAGTGTAGTGGATGGTCCACAAAAGTCAATATGAATGAAATAAAAAAAAGATAAGGATTCCCATGTCATTCATTGAAAAATTGGTACATTTTTGTTTTACTTGTTCACAAATATAAAAAAATGAAATTCATCAATATTGATTTCTTTGAATAATGATGGAAGCATAGTTTTGAGAACATTAAAAAAATGGGTGATCAACTTGTAGGTGGTGCAACCAGAATTTTTTTTAAAAAATAGATTTATGGTTTTCTGAAAAAGAGATAAAATTGAAAGTTGTATGGAGCTTTCTTGAGCATTGGTTCCTTAAGTTGTAGAGATAATGCCTTCTTTTATCTAGGCGCTAGAAATGGGCAACTCCTAGATTTTAGAAATATGAGAAGATGAAATAATCCTTACAATGCTGGTGTAATATATGTAGATATTTTTTCCCGTGCTCCTAGCAAGTTTTTTAGCTTTTTTATTTCATCTTTGTGAAACTCAATGGGTGATTTTTTGTGTTATATTCTCCTACATGTGCCATATATTCATGTTTTTGCTCTTTTGGATGTTTGTCTTGTGTTGTCTAATTTTGATTTTGTAATTTTCCGTTAAGTTTCCAACATCTTTTTTTTTGGTATCTCAAGCATTTTTTTTAATATTTGCACCATATAATTTATCTATTGTTCATCTTTGTTAGCATTGGTTGCTTGTGGTCTTTCGTAAGATAGGGCTTCAAGTTGGATCTTTTAATGTTAACAAGATTTCATACTAAGGTCAAGCCCTTTACTGGGTTGATGATGATCTTGACTCCTGTTCTTCATCATCTTTGGTTTAGATGTTGGCAATGGCATCATTTTGTGATGACAAGTCTTCCTTTTTAAGAATTTGTACCCTTATCGCTTCAAAATCAACATTAAATCCAACAAAAAAAATTATATTATCAATCTTTTTCAACAAACTTTTTAAGAAGTATCATTTTGCTGCATTCTATTTGGAAGTGATGATAATAATCCATCTTTTTACATAGAAATAGGTTGGAATATTCTGTGATAAATCCTCCTTTTTTTGTGGATGGGATCTTGGTTTTTTCTTCATACATTTGTGTGAAATCACAAACTTTGGAAAACATTTGATTTATTGTTTTTCATATTTCATTTATTGAATGGAGGAAAATGCATGTGTCACTTATCTTCGGAATTATAGAGTTTCATATCCAAAATATCACCAAGAGTTTTATTCATCCCAAACATTAAATGTTTGATGTTCTTGCTTAAGTCTAGTGCCATGTAAATGGTCCAATTTTCCTCTTCTCTTCAAGAATCAGCAAATCAATTGTGATCACTTTAGATACTTCTTTCGATTCAAATATTATATTGAGATGTTTTTTTCAATTCTTGTGTTGTATTTGGATCGCTTCCTTAAATCCCAAGGGAACTTGAGACAGAAGGAATATAAGCAATAATGACTCTGCTAGGGTTTCTTCCTCCCTAGCCGTTCTCCTCCTAGGCGCTCAATTTCTGGCCTCCGTCTCCTGGTCTGGTCACAGGGAAGTTCCCTTTGCCTTCTCTCTCTGGTTGTGCTTTCTAGTTCTTTTTTTTTTTCGTTCGATTTTCGGTCGGTTTTTCAAAAAATGGCTGGTAACCGCCTCGCCGATCCCGGGTTTTTGAATGGGAAGGCTTCTCGATCATTTCGTAATGCTTTAGCTTGTGATTCTCAGTCTTCTTCTTTCCCTGACCTTAAAATCTCCTCTTTACGTGGGATGCCATCGTTATTGATTTCAGAAGCTGAAATTTTAGCGCTTTCTGCCCCTTTCGAGTTCGCCTTGGTGGGGAAATTCCCTTTTCGTAGACCTTCTCTTGAATCTATTATGAAGTTTTTCTTTAATATCAAACTAATATGTGATTTCTCGGTTACTGTTCTTAATCCAAACCATGTGTTGATTAAGCTGCTGAATGATTTGGATTATTGTAGGGTTTTTGCTCACCGTTCTTATTTTATGAACAATTGCTTTATGAAACTGTTTAAATGGTCTCCTACATTTGATATTGAGGTGGAATCCCCTATCATTCCAATTTGGGTTTCCTTTCCCAACCTTCGACCTCTCGTATCCTATGATGCACCGACACTTCTCCTCAAAGAGGCGTGCAGTGTCCAACACCGTGTCCGACACGACACTCGCCCGACACTCCTCCAACACATGTCGGACACGTCGAAAACATGTCCGATTAATAAATATCAAATACAAATTGGACACGCGTGTCGGACACGCGTATCTTAAATATTTTATGAATTTTTTTAAATATAATTTCTTGTATTTGGCAGGATTTAAAATAAATTTCTTATTTCCTATCCACAACACCAAATCAACGTCTGCACTTAATACTCAATCATCGAATATTATCATTTTCATTTCTTTTTGGCAGTGATGGTATTTTCGTCTCCTCTCGGTGACTGATAAACGACATCGACTCCTAACTCTCGACATCCTAATACTAATCATTTTAAGCACAATTCTAGTTAAATGACTTATTATTTTTAAATTATTTTTAAATTATACTTATTTAATTTTTATACACTATTTTTTAAATATAAAAACTATAATAACGTGTACAACCCGTGTCCGTGTCCTATATTTTTAATAATTGACGTGTCCCGTGTCCGTGTCGTGTCGTATCCGTGTTGCCGTGTCCGTGTCTGTGCATCATAGCTCGTATCCTTCACGGGCTTGCCTCTATGTTTGGTCGGCCACTTAAATTTGATTGTGCCACTTCGTGTGGTTCTCAACCTTCGGTTGCTTGTGTTTTGGTTGAGTTGGATGCTACCAAAAACTTTCCTGATCGGGTGTGGGTTGGTCTCGAAAATCTAGGCTATGTCCAGTCTGTGATTATTGAGGAATTTTCTTTGTATTGCTCTCACTGTAAATCGCTAGGGCATTCTAAATTGGATTGTAGTATTCTACATCCCATTAATTCCTCTGGTAATCCTTTTGCGGGTCATGTGGATGTTCTTCCATCTACCTTTCAAAATTATACTAAGGTTGTTAATGACTTTGCAAATTTAGCTTTGCACAATATTGGTGTTGTGGCTGGTGATGGCCATTTGGCTAATGCTACCCCTTCAGTTGTGCCTGTCCCTGAGGTCCCTCCTGTGGTTGTTTCGTTTGTGGCTAGTGACGTTAATAATGTTGATTCTTCTGTGGCTGCTGAGTTGGCTCAATAGGAGTTGTTGCCGAAACTTTCTCTTGAGAATGTAAATGTGGTGGAGACTATTGCTCATGTTTCGAATAAATTGGATGTGACTAATGCTAATTTAGATGACAATGAGGTTTTTGCTGCTGAGGCTTATGATCTTAACCATTACTTAGTCAATTTAGTAGCTTGTCTTATTGTCTCTCTTGATTCTAATGTTGATCTAAGTGATGGTGAAGCCGAGGTTTCTGATAATTTTGTCCATTTAGACCCTGGTGACCAAAATTGTGTTCCACCTGTGGGTGCGATTTTGCCTGTTAATAGTTGTGTGGTTACTAACGTTTTGGACACTCCTGCTCCATTTAGTGTTTCTCTTTCTGAGGGTGTTGATCCTATGGCTAAAAAAATTGGTGTGCCTCTTGTTGATGTGTCTATTTCCATTATTTCCAAGGATGATTTGTTAACTCACCTAGCTTGTAAATCGAGAGAAAATGTGGTGTTGCAGGGTGACTGGTTACATGATGACAATTCTTCAGCCGGTGGTGAGGAAATTAATGAGGATGATTTGGATTCTTGGGATAACCTTGATTTAAGTATTATTCAAATTGCTGGCATTGGTTTTTTAAAAAGTAGTAAGCTTAAATTTCGTAAATAAAAAAAGAAATGATTTTTCTTTTTTGATTTGGCTCTCCTGTTGTGGTGTTTGCTTTGTTGGTTTTAGGCTTATTTTGTTGGAATGTTGTGATGGCAAGGCCGCAGGCTTTTGTCCCGCCCCCTGGATGGCCATGGTTTATGTTGACAACCTTGGTGGCTCTGTTAGACCGGTCCTTCCTGGACCGGTCCAGCCGGCCCAATCCAGTGGGCCGGTTCGTTTTTACCGAAGGAGGGGGCGGGCGGAACAGGAGGCGGAAGCCGCATGAGGGCTAGAGGTGGGGTCCACTTGAAATTCAAGTTGTTTCTTGGAGCCAAAATGAGGGGAAGTGAGGGCAATTAGGTCCTTTTGTATCTATTTTGAATTGTATGCATTAAGTAGGGAGTAAAGGGGAGGTTTAGGGTTATGTTGAATTTGCTTGAAGTTTTTCTTGTTCTTCGTTGGAGGCTAGGCTCTAGATCGAATTCTAGAGATTGGGAGAGTGCGGTCCTCCTCTCGAATAGAGGATCATTGTATATTTGCTATTTTTCTTGCATGTACTAGTAAAATACAATTCTTTTCTCTTATTTTCTCTCAGTTTTTCCCTGTTTTCCACTGTTTTGGGCTGTTTTTCTGCTGTGGACAGCAGTTTCCGCGGAGAGTTGTTGTGAAAGTGATTTGGAAATACTTGAAATCAAGTATTTCCTATCAGGCTCCTTCTGTGTGTTCATGGGTGGCTTTCGTTTTTTGGTTTCCTCGTTGATGGTTATTCTTCCCCCAATGGATGGTGCAAGCTTGGCAGCGTGGTGGTGCTCCTGAGTCCAACACTTCGGATTATTTATCATTTCCAGTTTACTTTACTTTGTGTCGATTAATGTGGTTTCCTCTGCTTTTTGTATTTTTTTTCTTGTTTCTTTGGCTTTTTAGCCATTGTTTGTTTGTCCCCTTTTCTTATGAAATAATAAAAAAAAAAAGGAATATAAGCAATATTGTTGTTTTCCCTTGAAAGAAAACCTTGGCAGGAGGGTGTTAGCAGACAAGAAAAAGAACAAAAATTAAGAAGTTTTTTGTTTCAGAAATCATGAAGAAAAGAATGTAAGGACACTTACAAAAAAATTTCCTAAAGCTTTGATACCATGGCAAGAATTGGAGAATACTTGAGTATTTTTCGTTCCATCATTTGTTAGAATCCATATAATCTTAGGAAAACTTCTAATAGGAATATACAAAATTAAGGACTAAAAAATAACTATATATTTAGTTACAATAGGATAACCCCTAGATCTTTACTTGTACAGCTGGATGGCTCACATAAATTAGTGTGGTAGAAATGTGTTCCCACAGATCTGTGAGGTGGTAAGGTGGAGAAGATATTAAGTTCGAGATGGAGGCAGAGAGGGTGTTGTGGGTCCCAAAGAGCGGAATCAAGGGAAATTTTCTCAAAATACAATATTTAGTCTGCGAAATTTGTCTTATAAAGCATCTTAATCTACCTGCATCTTGCATTAAAACTTGATCATGGTTACACAAAGAAGATTTTCCCTGTTTTATCATTTATATCTCTATCAATAGTGGAGTTGGTGATAAGTGAGTATTGTTTTATATGCATTTTCTACAATCAGTTCGTCCTGTCAGAGTTATCTATATTATCTTATTGCAAAATGAATTCTTTCTTCGGAATCATTTGGTACATTGTACCATCCACACGGTAATACAGATTTCTATACATTCCTTTTTTCTTTGAAGCAGGCAAATTATTGTGTATGGAGAGTTGAGTCAGCGCATGGAGCTGCAAATGTTGGACAAGGAGTACGCGCCAGGGTATATGTTCCTTTTGCCGAGTCAAATATAGTTTATTGCTTGATTATCTTACTTTTCTCTCATCACTAATCATGCTCGCTTGCTATCAGTTTCATTAACATTTTCAAGATTGCCAATGCCTCTCAGTTTATCTTGATCTGCTTATGTTGTTCATTTGTTTTGTTCATAGGGATGCATTACTCCTCTCTGGGTTGCATTTGCTGTCCTGATTGGAGGACTTCTACTGGATGTGCTACTGTCAATTTTGCTTGGTGTTTCTGCGCTTCCTGTAAACATTATTATTGGTACACATTATATCCTTTTTTGTGAAGCATATTTATTTGCATTTGAGTACTTGTTTTACCTTTGCCATATCTAATTTAAAATTGTGAGTGAGGATAGGGAATTCAATCTTTTTTTGGTGATTAGTAGGAAACAATCTTGATGATATTCCAATAGAAAATGAAGTGTGGAAAAGCTGTTGGACCGGATGATATGATGATATTTCAATAGAGATGTGGAAATACTTAGGGGATGAAGGAATTTCTTGGCTTACTAAACTTTTTAATACTGTTTTGAAGACTAAAAAAATGTCAGATCTGTGGAGAATGAGTGTGTTAATTTTTATTTTTAAGAATAAAGTTGATGCACAGGAGTGTGCGAATTATAGAAGAATTAAGTTAATGTGTCATACTTTAAAACTATGGGAGCGAGTTATGGAACGTAGGTTGCGGCGTGATACTAATGTTTCTTAAAATCAATTTGGATTCATGCCGGGTAGGTCTACTATGGAAGCCATACATTTATTGAAAGGTTTGTTGGAGAAATATAGAGAGAATAATGAGGATCTGCATATGATATTTATTGATTTAGAGAAAACAAATGATAAAGGCCTCGTTTGGATGTCCGTAAATTTTTCCGTTTCTAATTTCAATCGGTGAAAAGTTACTATTTTAATGTTTGTTTACGCCACTTTTTCAAAACACCTTTTGGTATAACTCCGAATTTTCGCCGATTTGAGAAGGAAAAAAATTATGCTTCTCTATTGTAATACCTCCGTTTAAGAATGAAAAAAACGTCGGTGGAAACCAAATGAAGCCAAAGTTCCAAGAGAAGTGCTATGAGAGTTCTTGAAAAGAAAGGAGTTAATAATACTTATATTCAAATCATTAAAGATATTTATGCAGGAGCTATTACTTGTGTTCAAACACAAGGTGGTTTGACCAAGTATTTTCCTATTTCGGCTGGATTGCATTAAGGATTAGCCTTAAGTCCATATTTTTTTCTTTAGTCATGGTTGTTCTCACTAGACATTTGCAAGATGATGTACCTTGGTGTTTGCTTTTTGCTGATGATATTCTTCTTGTTTATAAGATTAAAGAGGGAGTTGAAGGTAAACTTGAATTATGTAGGTCAACTTTAGAGTTTAAAGGTTTTCGCTTGAGTAGATCTAAAACTAAATATATGGAGTGTAATTTTAGTAGCAATAGACCTAGTGAGGTGATTGTGACTTTGGGCGATCAAGTCATTAATAATAGTACACGTTTTAGATATCTTGGATCTATTGTTTAGAGTGATGGTGAAATTAATGGGGATATTATCAGCAGAATTTAAGTTGGATGGTTGAAGTGGATCAATGCATCGGGCTTATTGTGCGATAGAAAAGTCCCCCTCAAACTTAAGAAAAAATTCTATAAGATGGTGGTGAGACCTGCAATGCTTTATGGCGCCGAATGTTGGCCATTAAAAGTGAAGCATAATACTAAGTTAAGTGTTGTAGAGATGAGGATGCTTAGGTGGATGAGTGGCTTGACCCTTAGAGATAGGATACGAAATGAGCATATACGTGAAAAGGTTGGGGTAGCTCCAGTGGAAGATAAGATTAGA